>NC_080387.1:600000-900000 GCF_028751815.1 Salvia miltiorrhiza | reverse complement strand
TTACCAATTGTTTCAAGTTTCTTAACGTGCCTCACCATTATTGAAGTCCTGATTTCTTCGAGCATGTGTATCACCATTTTGCCTCTTGCATTGATGATATAACCATTAAAGGTCTCTGCAACATTATTGTCAATCATATCAGAGAAAGTAGTAGTAGGAAGAAATGCCTTGCAAAACCTGTGTACATCCCTTTCTCTAAAGTCTTGATATGCTGCAACTGATTCAGCTTTCATCTCTTCCATAGACCTTTTGTATTCATCCTTGTAAGAGGCTCGGACAGCTCTCCAAAACATGTTTTTCAAAGTGCTTCCAGTGTGACCTTGCTTTTTCCAATTCATGTATACATGCCTAGCACAGTTTCTGTGCTCGGCATGAGGAACAATGGTGGCAACAGCATTTTCAAGACCCTAAAAGATTGTAAGATTAGTGTTGTGTAACACCACAAATACTTAGTTGTTAGAATTGAAACAAAGCATTTTCAATATGTTACCTTTTGCTGGTCTGAAATGAATGTCCAGCCTTGTCCATCTGTAATCTCCAAATCTTCACACAAGCACTTGATAAACCAGCCCCAATTCACTTCATTTTCAATGTCAACCACTGCCCAAGCTACAGGGTACATTTGGTTATTACCATCTTTGGCAATTGCAGAAAGGAGTATCCCTCCCAAAGAAGTTTTCAGAAAACAACCATCCAAACCAAGAATTGGTCTACACCCCACTTGAAAACCCTTCCTCAAAGCAGTATAACCCATGTACAATGCCTTGAACACCCTACCTTCTCCAGTAATCAACTCAAATCTACCAGTGGGATCTACCCTTCAACACTCTGCAATGTAACTCCTCACAAGTCCATAATGCTCAGTGACTGTCCCCCTAACCAATTGTTGGGCCATAGACCTAGCTTTGTAAAGCCTATCTCTGCCAACTTTTGTTGCAAACCTTCTCCAGATGTCATCTTTCAATTCTGGAATGGTGATATTATTCCTAATTCTAAACACATTAACATATCTCTCTGCTATCCACTTGCTACTAACTAGCTTATTGTTCATCGACTTAGTACAGATGTGCCTCCCACCCAGTGTCTTCACCTTGAAAGAACCCTCCCCCTTAACTTCACTGGCATAAACCCTCCACTTACAAGGTGGATCACAATAGGCTTCACATTTATCAACCGCTACCCTTTTAAAATGTATAAACCTTCCATTCTCTATTGCCCAGGTTGTCAGAGCTGCCCTACATTCCCAACCATCCTGAAATCTCAAACCAAGCTTCACATCTAGGTTTTTGTGGTCACATTTTGGGTCATAGACTACCCTCTTCACTCTACGTTTCAGGAATTGTTCATCTTCATCAGTTTCATCAGAGTTGACAGCCCCATCAGATGAATCATATTCAGATTCATAGCCCTCTCCCTGTAAGTCTTGTTCAGTCCTAACATCATCATCTATCATGTCAAAAATTTTCCTATTTGCAATTAGGTTTCTTCTCTTTCTAGATTGAATGTACTCCTCATCACCTGAGGCTAATTCCAAATCATCCAAACCATCATCATCACTAGAAGGATCATCTCCTGATGGTTCATAAGATTCATCCTCACTGTCATCATCACTGGACACTAACCAATCATTGTAGTGGTCAGATAGGGGTTGTTCATCATCAGTATCAGTTTTTTCCAATTCTTGTGGAATTAACTTACCCTTACCCTTGTCATTTTTCCCAATTTCATTACTACCAAACAGCTGCCTCTTACCCTTTTCTTCTTCAATTAAGTTGCTCTTTTCAATGACACCCACAAATAAATTATTCTTAACAGCTGACACACTCTTCCCTTTCACATCTATCTCACCCTTCCCTTTCACATCTTTCTCACCAACAATAAACAGGTTTCCTACTTTAGTGTGATCAGAAATAGTGGTAAACCAATCCATTACCTCCTTATCACTGAGCATCTCCCTATATTCATCAGTACTAGTCTTGTACCAGACTTTGGTAGATGCAGGAAACCCTATGCCCTCCACTAACTCCATCATATCAAAATATCCAAACTTATCTCTATCTAGCTTAGTTTTCCAGTCTACAGTTCCACCTACATACGATTCTTTACCACACAACTCCATAAAGCGACCACCATGATGAAGGAAAACGGAAAAGAAATCACTGCAAACGAAAAAAAAAAACTGAATTCTAAGCCATGCAAAAAAGAACAAAACTTTTATTCTCAAACTTTGTAACTACGTTAAAAAAATTGTGAATCAGGGCCTACCTTTGGGACATTTCTTTCCAGATGACTCCAAAAGTCCGACCAAGTTCAATACTTTAATCTCCACCAAACGAAGCCCTCGATTCTCGAAGAACACTGACAAACTTTCCCCAAGAACTCTGTCACCTTTTCATTCTAAGTGGGAATGTAGAAGTTGTAAAATGTTAGGGTTAATGGTGAAAGAGCAACCTTTTTCGCGGTAAAAAGGGCGACCTTTCACTTTTAGTAGTGGAAACGACGTCGTTTGGAGAAAAACGACGTCGACTTGTTCTTATTTGAAACGGCAGCGTTTAGTTCTACGGTCCGGCGTTGCCACGTATGAACTCCGATTGCCACATCAGCGCACATTTAGTCGTAAGTGTTCGCCGGGGGAAAAAACAAATTAATTACTCCGATCATGTATTTTACATCTAATTTAATTTGTCGTGTTAAAAACCAGGAAAATGAAAATTTGTCAGGGATTTATCGGCAATTAACCCTTAAATAAAATGCACAGAATACCAACAAATATAAGAAGTAATACAAGAAAATTATACGGACTCAAACCTAAAGCCCGATGACTTTCCTCCAGCGAAAACCCTAACTCTGTCTTTTTCCGCCTGCTTGATGCCGCCGCCGACTGTTGTTTCCGATGCCGTGGTTCCCCCTCGGACGTCAGGGGTGGCCACACAAATTCCTTTGTCGGAGCAATCCCTTGTTAACTTCCCTCATCTCCCTTTGATGCGTGAAGAGGTTTCAAACCCTAGGGCTGAAGGTTTGGTTTCTTCGGCTCATGTTCTGCATGGTTCGACTGATGTGCTAGTTGACGGCACTGTTGCTGTCACGAAAGGAGATGATAGAGTTCAATCTACTGACTCGGCGGTAGGTTTGAACGAGAGCTTCAATACTAGGGCTTGCCATGGCGGACTACATTCTACAAACTCTTCTACATATGGAAATCATGGTTCGTATGCCATGATTATGGCCCCTAAACTGGTAAAGAGGCCGGATGTTTTTGCTCATTGTTTCACCGCTCTTCGTGCTCATAATTCTGGTCATGGGTATGTTTTATCTTTTCCTTCGGAATTCTACAAAACTCGTGTTGAAGAATATAAGTTTGCTATTATTGGAAGGTTGCTTCTCAAAAAATGAGATAAGCCGCGTTCGACTATGGATTTAAAATAGGAACTTCAAGGATTATGGAGACTTTCTTCGGAATGGAAACTTATACCTATGTGTAAGGGGTTCTACGTCCTGAAATTTCAGATTATGGAGGACAAAAAAATTGTGAAAGCTCGGACCCTTTGGGATTTGTCACATGGATCTTTTCGTATGCGTGAGTGGACTAAAAGCTTTAATCCCTACAAGGAAGTTTCCTCGCTTTGTCATGTATGGGTTCGAATTTATTATCTTCCTGTGGAATTTTGGCATCCAGAAGTTATTACGGCGATAGGCAATGTGGTTGGAACGACGATTAAAATTGATGGAGCCTCTGCTTATGGAGATGTTGGACATTTTGTCCGCTTATTTGTGGAAGTTGATCTTGCGCTTTCGTTACAGGAATCTATGCATGTGCAAGGCGACGATGGTTCTTATTATGTCGAGTTTTATTATGAGCAACTCCCGCTTTATTGTTCTCATTGCAAGATTACGGGTCATAACATGGATAAATGCAGGAAGATTAACAGGCCTGCAGAGCAAAAGGCGGATGCTAAGAAGGCCGTAGATGCTGCGACTTCTAAGAAGCCTGCGGAGGAACGTCGTGATATGGAAACTGCTGATAAGGCGCGGGATGATGGATTCATTAAGGCAAAGAAAGTTTCTCACTGGAAACCTAGAGGTACTGATGTTTTGGCCGATGGTAATGGTTTTGCCGCGCTCGCGAATGATGAGTACGTTATTTATGAGAGAGGGATATCCGAATTTATTAGATGCAGTTCTTAAACCTTGTGAGGAAGAGAGCGAGGGCATTGTTGAGAACTGTTCTTCGGACGAGGAGGATTGTCAAATTGCTGGCAACGACATCCCTCATGAGCAAGATACGAGGCCGAACTTTGAGGGAATGGATACTACCCTTCATTTGCAGCAGCAGACGTTGAATCCTTCATGTAGTATGGAGGAGGAAGAATAGCATGGGTTGGTTTTTTTTGGGCGGGATGCTGGAGGTCAGCAGGCTTTAGAGGATGTGGGGCACCCGACTGGTTCTGGCCGGCAGAGTTCGCCGTCTCCGGCGTCGGGAAATCAGAATACACTGAGGGAAAATTCTCTCCAGGAGAATGAAGGTGACTGTTCTCAGCAGAAGAAGTTGGAGCAACTTGTCATTACTAGATAAAGGACCGATGTCAGGCAACAGCCGAGGGTGGAATGGCAGCAGTCGTCAAACTCTAATCAGCAGATCATGTCTAAGAATAATACTAGAGATGCTGATAAGATTACTTCATCTTTTGAGAAGCTTCAGCCGAGTGTGGAGATGCTGAGGTCGTCGGATTATAAGCAGTCGATAACTCCTAGGATGACCTCAAGACATGAAGATGGGACTTCTCAGCGGATGGAGCCTGAGCAGCAGACTTCTGTTGTTCGCCAGCAAGATAGGTTTGATCAGGAGATGAATTCGAATAGTCGGAGAATGAAGATTTTAGCTCTGGAAAATCAAATAAAAGTACAGTGGGTGGCTTCTTTCGGTTTGCAACCTTCCTCGGAACAACCTAAGAGGCCAAGGGGGAGACCTCCCAAGTTTGAGCAAACCCGTAAGCCGCCTGTGGAGGACAGTATTAAAGGGCGGCTAAGGAGGCCTCCGGAGGTGCCCAACCCCAATTCTGAACGAATTATTCAAAATAAGCTCAAAGCTTCTTATGATGCTGGTAATAGTCCTAGAGATTATGTGGTGGATAGAAGCGGATCTTCCAGTGCTAGATCCATGAGTAACATTGCTTCACAAAGTTGGGCGGATGAAGTGGAAGCGGGGAATAACCCCGCCATGTTTTCTTAGTTCCATGAATGTGCTTGCTTGGAATGTCCGGGGTCTGACGGACGAATCTAAGCGCCTCCTTTGGGAGCACTATCGTACTTTCTTTCTGCTCTGCTCTACTCTCCTCTCCTCTGCTCTGCTCTCTCGCCCTCTGCTCTGCCCTCTCGCCCCCTGCTCTGCTCTATCCCTCGCCCTCTGCTCTGCCCTCTCGCCCTCTGCTCACTCCGGCACCTCCCTCTCTCTGTCCTTGGCCTGGCAGCAGTGAGCAGAGCTGCCGTGCCGTGGCCTCCCTCATCCCGACTCAGCCCAACAACAAGCGGCGACCGCCGTCGACGACTCACACAACCCACTCTCTCTCAACACCTCAGTTCCGAAGCAGAACAACAAACAACTCAATACTCTACCTTTCTTCTTTTTCTTTTAAAACAGACATTCTTTGTATATAAGCATATATACATAAACAGAGTGTATGCACATGTGTTTTTGAAATGTCATTTTTGTTAAGGAGTGAATGACAATTTCCTTATGTGAAGGGGTCAGTTTGCAAATAAGGAAAGTTGAAGGACTTGAGTGCAGCTGTCTTTCCAGAGTTAGTTTGTAACAAACTAACAGAATCTCGACTGCAGCGGGAGGTTTTCTTCATGAGTTTATGAGCTGATCTCTTTATCTTTTGGCGTGTATAAATACTCTTTGGAAACCTTGTAGTTAGGGTTAGAAGTTTGTGTGATTAGTTACTGAAAAGAGTGATAGAGATCTGAATGCAGTAGTCTTGAATATAGGCTTGAGAGCTGCGATTCTCTTCTTTTTCGTTGTTGTAATCTTGTAGCTTCTTGCTCTGGTTTCTAGTGAATTTCTGGTTGATCGTCCGTAGATGTAGGCATTGCTGCCGAACCACGTAATTCTTGAGTTCTTTACTTTCAGTTTTGTGTTTTGGTTTCTTCTCTACAAACGTGTGAGTTTGAGTGTTGGAACTTGAGAGTTCTTGAGCTTGTTTCAGCTCTTGTTTGTTTGCTGCGTGGTTTCTTGATCTGGAAACGACAAGTGGCGCTGTCTGTGGGAAACACTAGGCGCAGCGAAGAACACGATCAATCACCGGAGAAGTTGATTCAATACACCAGACATCGATTTTTCAAGAAGATCGATTGGAGATGGCCACTGCAAAGTTCGAAACTGAGAAGTTTACAGGCAAGAATGATTTTGCCTTGTGGAAACTAAAGATGAGAGCAATCCTGACTCAGCAAGGACTGCTTGGAGCCCTGGATCCAAAGAAGGCGATCAAGGAAGAAGATAAAGAAAAACAACTTGAAATGGTGCAGAAAGCCCACAGTGCCATCATACTTTGCCTTGGAGACAAAGTGCTGAGAGAGGTGGCTAAGGAGGATTCTGCAGCAGGTGTTTGGGCTAAACTTGAGAGTCTATACATGACCAAATCTTTGGCAAATAGACTCTATATGAAAAGGAGGCTGTATTCATACAAGATAACCGATGATAAGCCAATATTGGATCAACTAGATGATTTCAATAAGGCCATTGATGACCTTTCTGATATTGAAGTCAGTCTAGTAGATGAAGACAAAGCTATTCTGCTCCTAAATGCTTTGCCAAAATCATATGACAATCTCAAGGATGTCATGGTTAATGGGAGAGAAACTTCCATCACATTGGAAGAGGTGGTGAATGCTATCAAGTCCAAGGAATTGCAGAAGGCTGCAGATTCAAAACAAGAAACACCAAATGAAAGCCTCAATGTGAAAGGAAAATTCTCAAAAGCTAAGTCCAAGAAGCCTTGGAAAGATAAGCAGAAGACTGGAAAACCATCAAAGGGAAAGGAAGATGACACAAAGGAGACCAGGAAGTGTCATTTCTGTCAGAAGCCAGGCCACATCAGAAAGGACTGCTTCAGCTGGAAGAAGAAGCAGGCTCAAAAGAACTCCACTACAGATTCTGCAGATATTGCAGAGCAATATCAGGAAGCAGAAGCTTTAAATATCATTTCTTCAAAATTAGGAAATGAGTGGATTCTTGATTCAGGATGCTCTTTTCATATGTGTCCAACTAAATCTTGGTTTCATGTTTTGCAGGAAGAAGATCAAGGATCTGTCATTCTTGGCAATGATGAAGTATGTCCAGTTAAAGGAATAGGATCAATTAAGCTGAAACTCCATGATGGAACAATCAGACTGTTGACTGATGTGAGGTACATTCCATCCCTTAAAAGAAACTTGATCTCTCTTGGCTTACTGCAAACTAAAGGATATGAGTTTAAATCTTCTAAAGAGAGTCTGCATGTTCTTAAAGGGTCCAAGTTAATCATGAAGGGAGTTAAAAAGCATAGCCTATATCATCTCATGGCATGTACAATTACTGGTGAAACTGAGAATGTCTCTAAATCTGACATTATGTTATGGCATGATAGGCTTGGTCATGTTAGTGAAAAGGGTTTAATAGAATTAAAGAAACAATGAATCTTGTCTGTACAACATGATGAAAAATTAAATGATTGTGAAGCATGCATATTAAGTAAAAGCAAGAAATTAGTATATCCTGTAGGAAAGCATACTTCTACTTATCCTTTACAGTATGTTCACTGTGATCTATGGGGTCCCTCAAAAACCACCATTGTAGGTGGAGGAAGTTATTTTATGTCTTTAGTAGATGACTACTCTAGAAAGGTATGGGTTTATGTTATTAAAAATAAAACAGATGCCTTTGATAAGTTTGTTGAGTGGTGCAGTGAAGTTGAAAATGAAAAAGGTTCTAAGCTTAAATGTTTAAGAACTGATAATGGATTGGAGTTCATAAATGAAAGATTCCAAGAATTCTGCAAAGCTAAAGGCATAAAAAGGCACAGATCAGTTCCTGGGAATCCTCAACAAAATGGGGTAGTAGAGAGAATGAACAGGACCCTACTTGAAAGAGTGAGGAGTATGCTGTCCAGTTCAGGAATGCATGCTAGGTTCTGGGGAGAAGCAGTCTCTACTGCTGCTTATCTCATAAACAGGTGTCCTTCCTCAGCTATTGAATTTAAAACTCTTGAGGAAATGTGGAGAGGAAGACCAGCAGACTACTCAAATTTAAGGAGGTTTGGGTGTCTAGCCTATATGCATGTCAGACAAGATAAGTTGGAGCCTCGGGCTCTCAAATGTGTTATGATTGGATATCCATCTGGAGTGAAGGGATATAAACTGTGGTGCATTGAACCAGGCAAAGGAAAAGCTTTGGTCAGTAGAGATGTTGTCTTTAAAGAAGATGTTATGCCATTCAAAGGGGGAACTTCTGATACAGTTTTTGAGGTGGAGGATTCAAAGTCTGATGAAGGTTTCAAGAGTCCACCTGAACAGGTGGAAATGAAGCTAGAAGCTGATACAAATCAGGAAGCAGAGATATCAGAAAATGATGAAGAAAGCTTGGATCAATATCAGCTTGCTAGAGATAGAGTCAGAAGGAGTATCAAACCCCCTGCGAGGTTTGCTCAAGCTGAGCAGATATCTTTTGCACTCACAGTGGCTGAAAAGATTACCTATCAAGAGCCTAAGAACTACAAGGAAGCAGTAACTTGTAAAGAATCCAAGTTTTGGATTGAAGCTATGAATGAAGAATATCAGTCACTCATCAAGAACAAGACATGGAAGCTTGTTCCAAAGCCTAAGTCTCAGAGGTCTGTAGGCTGCAAGTGGGTGTTTAAGAGAAAGATTGAGGTCACTAATGGAGTTGAAACAGTAAGGTATAAGGCCAGATTAGTAGCAAAGGGCTTTACTCAGAGGGAAGGAGTGGATTTCAATGAGATCTTCTCACCTGTTGTCAAGCACAGTTCAATAAGGTTGATACTAGCCTTAACAACTCAATTTGACTTGGAGTTACATCAGTTGGATGTAAAGACAGCCTTTCTTAATGGAGAACTGATAGAAACTATCTACATGGATCAACCAGAAGGTTTTGAAGTTGAAGGAAAGGAAGCTCAAGTCTGTTTATTGCAGAGATCTCTATATGGTCTCAAGCAGAGTCCTAGACAGTGGAATAAAAGGTTTGATGATTTCATGTACAATATTGGATTCAGAAGATCTCTGCATGACAGGTTTGTTTACTTGAAAGAGTCAAAGTTGGGAGGTTTTGTGTATCTACTGCTTTATGTGGATGACATGCTAATTGCTAGCAAGTCATTGAAGGAAATATGTGAAGTTAAGAGAGCTCTTAACTCTGAATTTGACATGAAAGACTTGGGTGAAGCTAGGAGAATCTTGGGCATGGATATTAAGAGAAACAGAAGCAAGAATGAGCTGATACTCATACAAACTGATTATATCAGTAAAGTGCTTAAGAAGTTCAGGATGCATGAAGCTAAAGCTATTGGAGTTCCACTTCCACAGCACATCAAACTGGAGGATAAACAAAGGCCTAAAAGTGAAAGAGAAAAGGTGGAGATGGAAAAAATACCATACTCAAATCTAGTAGAAAGCATTATGTATTCAATGGTCTGCACTAGACCAGATTTAGCTCATTCAATAAGTGTGGCAAGCAGATTTATGGCAAATCCTGGAGCTGCTCACTGGGAAGCACTGAAGTACATACTGAGGTATCTTAAAGGTACTCTAGATGTTAGGATCATGTTTAAACAATGTGATCTTAGTAAGGAAGAAGCTATGTGTGGGTTTGTGGATTCATATTATGCTGCAAGCATTGACACCAGGAAGTCTCAAACGGGGTATGTATTTACTCTATTCAAATCTGCAGTCAGCTGGAAATCAATGCTTCAGTCTGTTGTTGCTCTATCAACAACTGAGGCAGAATACATGGCTGTTACTGAGGCTGTGAAAGAGGGCATTTGGCTTAAAGGGATGATACAAGAGTTAGGGATCTCTCAGAGTTCAGTAAGTATTTTCTGTGATAGTCAAAGTGCCATTCATCTTGTGAAGCATCAAGTTTTCCATGAACGCTCGAAGCATATAGATGTTAGGATGCATTTTGTTAGAGATGTTGTGGAGAAAGGAGATGTGAAGGTTGTGAAGGTAAGTACTGAGCATAATGCAGCAGATATGCTTACTAAGGCTCTGCCTAAGTGCAAGTTCAAGTATTGCCTTGATCTAATTCAAGTATGCTCTCAAGCTGAGAGCAATCTATCTCAGTAAAGTAGTTGTGTTGGTTGATGATCAACGATGAAGTCACTTGCTCATTCAAGGTGGAGAATTGTTAAGGAGTGAATGACAATTGCCTTATGTGAAGGGGTCAGTTTGCAAATAAGGAAAGTTGAAGGACTTGAGTGCAGCTGTCTTTCCAGAGTTAGTTTGTAACAAACTAACAGAATCTCGACTGCAGCGGGAGGTTTTCTTCATGAGTTTATGAGCTGATCTCTTTATCTTTTGGCGTGTATAAATACTCTTTGGAAACCTTGTAGTTAGGGTTAGAAGTTTGTGTGATTAGTTACTGAAAAGAGTGATAGAGATTTGAATGCAGTAGTCTTGAATATAGGCTTGAGAGCTGCGATTCTCTTCTTTTTCGTTGTTGTAATCTTGTAGCTTCTTGCTCTGGTTTCTAGTGAATTTCTGGTTGATCGTCCGTGGATGTAGGCATTGCTGCCGAACCACGCAAATCTTGAGTTCTTTACTTTCAGTTTTGTGTTTTGGTTTCTTCTCTACAAACGTGTGAGTTTGAGTGTTGGAACTTGAGAGTTCTTGAGCTTGTTTCAGCTCTTGTTTGTTTGCTGCGTGGTTTCTTGATCTGGAAACGACAATTTTGTTCAATCGTGAGTAAGAATAAAAGGGGCAATGGAGTTCATAGATGAAACCTTAGCTTGATGAACTTGGCAGATGTTAGGAAACCGGTTTGGTGCTGTGTGAATCGAGAATCGAACTGTACAAAATTCCCGATTTTGATTCTCTTTAATATATATGAAATGAACTTGGAATGAAATGGAGAAATCTCAAAGTTGAGAAGAATTTACCTATGGTTGTTGCGGTTCACTTCAGGGACGAAGAAGTTGAGAAGAAGAAATTACTAAAATGAATTCGGCTGATTTGTTGAAGAAGGAGAGATGACTGGCTTCTTAAAGGAGTACAAAAGGTATCAGAAACGTGGATGCACCCTCTCCACACTTCCTTAATCACCATGATATTTTGCTAATTGTAATTAGCAAAATATCTAGAGAATTAGTAATTTGTTTGGGTTCAATGAATTTGGGCTCAATGGGTTTGATTTGTGGGCTGAGTGGGCTTCATCTTCTATCCTTAATGTATATGGAATATTTCACATACTCATATTTAAATTAATATGCAATGCACAAGAATTTAAATAGCTTGAATTTTTCACAGAAACTTTTGTAAATTATTTCTGTTGGAATTAAAATAAATTCTTTTTCTCAATCCGACGTGAATCATCTTAAATCTAAGTTCAAAATTATTCTAAACTTATCTCGAGGAAACGGGGTATTACAAGGATTCTAACTCGGACGAGAATGTCTATTCATGCATTACATTGATTTATTTGTAGAAATTATTGACTTATTCGCGCATGTTGGCACGTATTTTCAATTCTCAATACATTTATCAACGAAACGTCTCTCTCTCTCTCTCTCTCTCTCTCTCTCTCTCTCTCTCTCTCTCTCAAGTTCTTAGATAGTATGTAGTACCAAATTTGGAGAACCAATTATATTCATGTGGCACACTAAAAATGTTACTTGTGACAGAGCCTTTTAGTACCAAAAATGTAGAGGAGTAAAATAAAAATAGCAATTTCAAGCAAAAAAAGTACAGATATATCATTAAATTCACGCGGATTCCAAACTTATGCATATTTTTGTTTAACTATATGAACATTTGTGATTGTGTATATGTATATTTGTTTTAACTATATCCAAAATCAAGGCGACGACCGATGAGCAGCGGCCACCACACGACGAAGGAGGTTCATACTAGCACCACCATTGGTAATGTTTCAATTCTTTAACCTAGACAACATTTTCAAATAATCGACAAGATTTTCATCTCCTATTCCAAAGCTCTATCTTTCATCCTCTTTCAGTGCTACTAATTTGGAAATAAATATGTCAGACGATGGTAATATGATTCAGAAAATGTCGTGTCAACCGACGAGCGAGCGCGCTAGACTTAACGAGGACTACTCGTTCTAAAGAAGGGAGATTGATGAAGATGCATAAGTCTTTTGTAGCATTTTTCAGATTGAATATTGCATTTAGTGAATTGAAAGTTGCTTTTTTTTGTTGAGTATTATCTATTTGGGTTTCATTTGAATTTGCTGGAATTTGCAGTTGCTTAAAAGAATTTAAAAATAAATTTTGATTATTATAGAAAACTTGTGTGGTTGATTGTTGCATTGTATGTTACGCGCAGTTGCATAGAACATAAATAAAAAAATATTTGTAATTTGTGATTGCACAAAATATTTTTTATTGTTGTAGTAGTTGCACATAGAGTTAAAAATATTTTTTTCTTCGAACAATTGTATGAATGATTGTTGCATTTTATTATTTATAGTTGCACACAAGGAAACTGTAAAATATTGGTATTTGTTGTTGCACAATTTAATTTTTGTTATTGCACGAATGATGTTTTCATGCATGTGATGCATCCATAATATGCATAGTTGCACAGAACATAAATGAAAAAATTATGTGGTTGATTGTTGTATTGTATGTTATGCATAGTTGCACATTCGCATAACATAAATGGAAAATATTTGTAATTTGTAATTGCACGGAATATTTTTATTGTTGCACGAAAGTGATTAGAACTCCTCCCTATGATTACTTTGATGCATAAAAAATTGTGTTTGCATATTTCTAACATGTTCGTTGCATAGATTCTAATTGCATAGAAAAAATTATAAATGCATAGATTCTAATTGCATAGTAAAAATTGTAAATGCATAGATTACTGATGCATAAAACGACTGGTGTATTTGGATTTTGGTTATTTCTGATGTGTTTTTGATCATTTTAAAACACGCCTCATTAGTAGGGATTAGTTAGATAGAGCCGTTTTTTCTCTTTTAAATAATTAAAATGTTACTTAAGTAATTTACAATATTATGAATTAATTAAAGGGCCATTATTAGTAGTGATTTTTATGTTACATGTTCCGTCTATGCATTTACAATTTTTTCTATGCAATTAGAATCTGAGCAACGAACATGTTAGAAATATGCAAACACAAATTTATTTTAGATATAAACTTCAAGCACTAAAATTCATACTTGAACTAAAATGATAAAAAACACATCAGAAAGAAACAAAATCCAAATACACCAGTTGTTCTATGCACCAAAGTAATATATGCATTTACAATTTTACTAGGCAATTAGAATCTATGCATTTACAATTTTTTCTATGCAATTAGAATATGTGCAACAAACATGTTAGAAATATGCAAACACAAAATTTTATGCACCAAAGTAATCATAAGGAGGAGTTTTAATCACTTCCGTGCAACAATAAAATATTCCGTGCAATTACAAATTACAAATATTTCTTATTTATGTTCTGTGCAACTACGTATAACGTACAATGCAACAATCAACCACACAATTTTTTCATAATAATCCAAATTTATTTTTTAATTCTTTTAAGCAACTAATACAAACTATGGTGAATGTAGAGAAATGGTAAATGCAAATGAAAATTATGGTGCTCACGGTTAATTAATAAATATTAATTTACTAGTTTAGCCTTTCATCATGTTTAATGCCTATTTATATGGAAAACGTGTTTAGCATTAATTTAAAATCCCAGCCTTTGATTTTATTGAAATTAATGGTCAAGATTAGGTTCCTAGTTCTTATCTTAAGAAGGGTTTCTATATTAACCCAACCCTATATATATATATATATATATATATATATATATATATATATATATATATAGGGAGAGGTTCAGGAAAGAACCATAAATAAAAGAAGACCGGAGAACCATTTTCAGCCATTCGATCATCAAGATCTACGGTGGATGCATCATCTTGTTGGATGAATGCAGATCCTGGGTTCGAATCCTGAAGGGAGCATTTTTTTTATTTTTTTTGAGTGCATTAATTTTAACAGCGGATGCATTAATTTTTACAGTGAATGCATTAGATTTGATGGTTCTCCCGTTCTCACAAATAATGTAGTTCTCTCTAGAACCACACCCTATATATATATATATATAAGAAGTGAATTTTAAAAAAAAGTTAATTGTGGTGAATGGAAAAGACGCTCTATAAATTAGAAAAAAGTAGTGGTAATGGATTTATGTGACTCTATTAGTGATAATATGTGTAAATATAAAAAATTTAAAGGATAATATTATTTCTAAGAAAATAATAGGAGACGAATGAAAATGAAATATTAGAATCTAGAAAGTGAATTCGTGGACTAAGTGAGTATAATAAATGACAGGGAAACTGTCACTATATTCATCACATCAGTTCGTGTGACATGTAAACGAAAAATGTGATATAACTATGAATCATCTTTTAATTTAATTAGGAGTCGTTTTTAAGCTTATTACTGTTAGTATTAGGTCTAAATGAAAGTCAAAGTGGCCTGCATAATTGAAATCACGTTGGCAATAATCTTATTGGAATCGGGTGGCGTGCAAGTTTGAGGCAAGAATGACTGCCCCTTCATGGAAACAGCAACCAACTCACAATATTTTATGTCTTTAAATTCAAATGCTGCAAATAAATAAATGGGAATAAAATCGACAAAGAACAGATTACTCCTCCAATCAGCAGATTTTGTTGAACAAGTCAATATTATATGGTGGGTGTTCGGTCAAATATACTAATCAGAGGCCCATTTATTGGAAATTCAAAAAGGTCAGTATGAATAATTGAAAATAGTGGATTTACTAGCGTTGACACTTTATCAGAAATGATCATTGCTAGTTTTAGAAGAAATCTACCGAATTAGCAAACAGCAAACTTTATAGCTAGTGCTTTAATCCTGGTCAAAATATGTTAAAAGGATTAGTCGGTAACAAACTTTTGAAATAAAATAATAAAAACACTTGTGGGCATACTATTAAAAAAAAAAAAAAAACACTTGTGGGCATGCTATTAAACAAGTTCAATAGTAGGATAGTTAATGTCTAAAATTAAAAAATTTATTCAATAATCTCAGCTTTTGTTTTTTGACAAAAAATCTTTATATTCAAAATCACTTAGAAAAATCATCGGTCACGAATGCATAAAAATTAAAAGCAAACCCTAAGCAGTGAGCACGATGGCGCCGGCCGCCAACTTCCTTGATCTTTTTCTCCGTATTCTTCAACACCAGTTTGACCTTCAAGACAACCGACTTACCCTCCGACAGTGAGCCCTTCCCCAAGACCTTGAAGTAGCTGAACTGCGTGACGTCCATGAGCGGTGCGTTGTCCTTGGTTGCTTTGTCCTTGACCTCCTGCTGCACCAGCGACCAGAGGCGGTCGATGTTGACGGTCGGACAGTGGAACTTGTTGCGGAGTTTGTGGAAGCATCGCACACCGACCTTGCCGAAGTAGGGTGTTGTCGAAGAGGTTGCAGTGGTCGTGCATGCCTCCGGCATTTCCGTGATACAACCATGTCCCGCGCTCACCTAACCGCGCTTCTTGCGGTTCTTCTTCAATCCGATCGTCATCTTCTCCAGCGGGGTAGGGAAGCCAAAGGTGAAAAAACTACACCGCTCGCGGACGGGATTGAACCCAAGACCTCTCACAAGTGAGAGTTTTTTGGATACCTCAGTTTTTGCCACTTGAGTTAGGCCTCATTGGCAGCTATCTAGTGAGTAGTCCATTGAGTTTCAACGAGAAAGTAAGTCATAAAATTATATTTATAAGTATAAATTTACAAAATAAATTGATATTTATTTTAATGTAATAGTATTTGATACTTTATTAGAAAAAGTTTAGAAGACAAATAAAGTTGTATATAGAAAAATAAATCAAAGAGCATATTTCTTTGAATTCTTTTTAACTTATATGTTTAAAGAGCTTATTTATATACTTGTACCCAATGCAAGCTCGATTGAAAAATGATTTTAACAATGTGTTATTGTCTCAAACTTATACTCTAATATTTGCTAAATATTTGAATCTATTTAAATTTATAAACAAAAGTTATAATAACTGGTCATGTTATGTGTCTAAATAAAAACGTGAACCTTAAGCATCATTAATAATAAATAGTACTCTCTTCGTCCATGAAAAATGGGGTACATTTTCTGGGCACATATTTTAATAAAAAAGGTGATTAATGGAGAAATTGTATGAAATGAGTGGTTGAGATTGAATAAAAGGTGATTTTTTTTTGTGTTAATAGGCAAAAGTGCCCTATTCCTTATTCATAATTTGAAAAATGCCCACCCTTATCATGCAAAGCTATCCATGCCCTAAATTACTAAATGACCCTTAAGTGGGTCAACATCAAATGTAATCATTTCGGTCTTCTTACACAATCTTACACATTTTTTAGTTTCAATGCATTTTTTTACAATAATGACCGAAATGATTACATTGAGTGCATGCAATAATTTTTTTTACACTGTATATATATATATAGTGTTCATATCTTTAAATTGTAAATATATCGACCGGACACTAATTAACACTTAAACAATATATTAAATTAAATTCAGCAAAATAGTAAAAATTAATATAAAGATACAAATAGATAGAATAAAAACTTTTATGTCGATATAGCATCGATCCGACCGGTGAAATGGTCAGATAAATGTATCCGACCGGGTACATTTCAGGTACACAATGACCCGGCCGGACACATTTTTCCGTTAGAATTACCGGCCAGATAGATATTATTTAGGCACTAAATATTTTATTTTATTCAATTTCATAAAAAAAAAAAAAAAAAGTCAAGAAGCTAATAATATATATCCATGCGTATCTATCTTAAATTTTTTATTTTTTTTCCTTTTAATATCTTAATTTCAATACATATATTCTTTGAAATTATTTGTATATATATATATATATATATATATATATATTGTGTTATTCTTGAATGTTGATATATAGTATATAACACTATATATATCGTGTTAATTAATCCATATCTTTAAATTTAAAATATATATAGTGTTAATAGCCAAAAGTGTTAAATTTTGCCTCATATATATATATATATATATATATATATATATATATATATATATAGGGTGTGGTTCTAGAGAGAACTACATTATTTATGAGAACGGGAGAACCATCAAATCTAATGCATCCACTGTAAAAATTAATGCATTCGCTGCTAAAATTAATGCACTAAAAAAATAAAAATAAAATGCTCCCTTCAGGATTCGAACCCAGGATCTGCATTCATCCAACAAGATGATGCATCCACCGTAGATCTTGATGATCGAATGGCTGAAAATGGTTCTCCGGTCTTCTTTTATTTATGGTTCTTTCTTGAACCTCTCCCTATATATATATATATATATATATATATATATATATATATATATATATATATATATATATATATATAACCACACTTATCGTGAGAACATAAGAACCATTAAAATCAATGCATCTGCTATATAAATTAATGCATTCGCTATTAAATTTAATGCATCCGAAAATAATAAAAATTTTGCTCCCTTCAGGATTCGAACTCAGGATCTGCATTCATCCACCAAGATGATGCATCCACCGTAGATCTTGATGATCGAATGGCTTAAAATGGTTCTCCGTTCTAATTTTATTTAGTGGTTCTTATTTGAACCTCTCCCTATATATATATACTCAAAATCCGTCCCAAATAAATGCATGCTTGTTACCCAAAAAAATCATGCATGTTACCAAGTGAATTATGCAAGAACCGATACATAAAGGACAAAAAAATCTTACTAAAAAATTGATTCTCTTTTGATAGACATAAAGCCGATTGTATCGGCTTCAATCACTTTATTTTCATCCATATATCTATCTCTATTGAACACTATATTTACCTTCCTTCACTAGGGTTTTTTACTCACCACACATATCGGCTTCTTCACTTTTTTTTACCCACCGAGAGAGTTCAAAATATTGAAGCACGTCGGACTCATCCATGGCATCTTCTTCACAGGTTTTTATTTTTAATTTTCATGAAATTCAATAGAATAGAATAATTTATGCTAAAACACGATCGGTCCGGCCGGTGAAGTGGCCGGATAAATCGATCCGGCCGAGTACATTATTTAAAAGAAACATACGGCCGGATTGATTTTTCCGGGAACTTCACCAGCCGGACCGATCGTTTTTTAGCATAAAATATTTCATTTTAATTAGTTGTATGTTTATATTAATTATTAGTAATTTACTGAATTTAATTTAATTATATTTGTTTAAGTAATCATTATTGAATTATTATTGCGAGTTTTGCTGGGTATTACATTGCATTGTTTATGTGGGTTTTGTACAATTTAATAAAATAAAGTATTTTATGCCTATTTTGCAACTATCCGGCCGGCACTATGCCCGGAATAATGCGTCCGGCCGGAACAGTTTCAATCTGAAATGTACCCGGCCGGATACATTTTACCGGACATTTCATCGGCCGGATAGTTTCTCTTTAGGCATAAAATACTTTATTAAATATATCTGTATGCTTACGTTAATTATTACTATTTTACTGAATTTAATTTAATTATAATTGTTTAATTATTAATTATTGAAACTGTTATTGCTTGGTATTAATTAAATTGCAGTTTTTTAATATATTACTGAATTTAATTAAATTGCTTGGTATTAATTGCAGTTTAATGTTTTACTGAATTTTTACTGAATTTAATATTAAATTGCTGAATTACTCGAATTTTACTGAATTTAATATTAAATTGCTGAATTTTGCTGAATTTAATTGCAGTTTAATATTACTGAATTTTACTGAATTTTACTGAATTTTAATATTTTAATATTACTGAATTTTAATATTACAGAATTTTACTGAATTTTAATATTACTCGAATTACTATTTTAATATTTTACTGAATTTTACTATTTTACTCGAATTTTACTATTTTACTGAATTACTGAATTTTAATATTTTACTGAATTTAATTGCAGTTTAATATTACTGAATTTTACTGAATTTAATATTAAATTACAGTTTAATTAAATTGGTTGGTATTAATTAAATTGCAGTTATTTAATTATGCCTATTTGTATTATTTTTTAATATTTTACTGAATTTAATATGGTTTTCATTTTGTAAATGAATAGGCGAATGTCCCATATCTTCGTTGCGACACTATAGACCAGACGGAGGTTGCTATCAGCACCTACTATAGGGATTCACATTTTCCGGAGCTGGTTGAAACTTTAAATGTGGTCGGTGAACAGTGCAATTCAGATTTATTGGGAAGATTTAGAGCATCATGTTTTGGGCATTTCACTGATTGGAGGCCCGGCCCGAAGAGCAATAAAGCATTACACCAGATTGTATCGAGGCAGATCGTGTCAGAAGACGATGAGATGTGCTTCTTTCTGTGCGGAGCACGAGTCAGATTTTCCCCTGCGGACTACGCATTAGTGACTGGGCTCAGTTTCGGGGGATCGAGGTTCGATGCGACATTACAGCACGACTGCAGTCGCGTGGAGGCATACCGACGATTCAGCGGTGGGCGAACCATGACCATACAGTCGCTCATCAAACGCGTGTGCGATTTGGATCGTCGAGTGGATGATGAGGATGGGAGCCTGTACCTTCGTGATGTCCTCGTGTGTGTGGCTCACACCCTTGTTCTTGGGTTGGATGCGCGGGTACAGCCGTGGCTTTGGGTGTTGGTGGATGATCTGGATGCATTTGATAGATTCCCCTAGGGCGCATATTCATATAAGATGTTATGCCATTATATGACAGAGATAGGAACCAGCGAGAAGTATCACTTCTATGGTCCTTCGTGGGCTTTATATGTCTGGGCATTGGAGCGCGTCCCGGGCTTCGGACAGATGGTGGCAGCATCTAGCGGTGATCCGACAGCGCACCCTCGATGTTTGAGATGGACTTTTAGGGGTAAGCCTCGGCTTCACGGTCTGCGCGATCTATTTGAGGGACAGGTAATCAGTTATTTCAGATTTAGTGTTTCACCGTTACTGGTTTTAATTATGTTCTAATATATTATCTTTGTTGCTTTCTAGGGTGGTGTCCTGCCCCTGGAGCCCGATGGTGACGATCTGTCGAGTCACTACTTCATAACAGCGCTGACACCGGGCGAACTCTCGGTGAGCTTCAGGCCCCCCGACAACCCATTATCTCGGGGTGTCCAATTTCCACAGCACACCGGAGCCCGTGTTGTGGAGGAGCGCGGGGATGAAGAGGATGTACCTAGACAACCTCGTATGACTCGCAGTCACAGTGTTCGGGGCCCTGTGAGGGATGCTCGACCCCACGAGCCGGCTCGTCATTCAGTAGATCCGGGCAAGCGCCCAGCGCCGCATACTTCTTCATCGTCGAACGGATCTCGGACTGTATCCAGTCCCAGCGAGGGTGAGGTGGACCGTAAGTGGGTGAAGAAGACGATCCGTCAGGAGATTAAGAAGGCCTTCAGCAAATTCATGGATAAACTGAAGGGCAAGGGTAAAAAGGATAGGTGCAAGAAGAGCAAACATTTCCGAGGGCCCGACTCCCCTGATGATGATGACCAGCGACGGTCCCCTGATGATGACCAGCGACGGTCTCCTCCAAAGCACAGAGCCCCACCAAGTGCTTCAGGGCCCGATGCTTCAGGGCCAAGCGTTTCAGTTCCCTGCGACGACGACCCCCGCGATGAGGAACCTGACCATCCAGAGACCCAGCATTATGCTGCACGCCCTTCAGATTATGATTCTCGCCCAGCAGAGACCTCGGATTACAACGAACAGTGGCGGGCCATGATGCAGTCTGGTCAGGGCGACTACACACCGGCACAGCAGACTTTTGACTTGTCGACCCAGGTCTACCCTCATTGGTCTTCCCCATTCCTGAAGCCGCAGTATAGGATAGAGCCCCCGATATTCTTTGCTGAGCCGCTCACTTCTGTTGCACCATATGAGTGGGGACAGTCTAGTTCTGCAGGACAGGCTCAGACGGAGGAGCCTCAGCCACAGGCAGATCACCCACAGGCACTGCTGCTGCAGCACCCAGAGCAGCCGCCGGCAGAGCAGCAGCCCCCGCGTCGCACTCAGAGGGTGAGGCGTCCGTCTAACTTTCAGAGATCGCCTTGGGTTAATAGCCGAATGCCACGTCCAGTGACACAACACTGCAGTGACCATTATGAGAAGTGGATTGCTAGATGTCGAGCTGGTAAGGGTCGTGAGGTGTATGTCAGGGCCAGTGGTGGTTTGCGGGAGTACGACGACTTCGCGCGGGTGGATAATGTCAGCCAGGAATTCACAACTGGGGTAAATAATCTATTGATTTTAACATTGTTAAATTATTTTCTACTAACTTTCTGATTTTAACTTTGTTGCAGGATATTAACTTGTATTTCTTGACCTTGAGAAATAGACTTCGAGATTCCCTGGATTTACTTGATGACGTAAATGCCCATAACACAGTCATAGTAGACACGGATTGGTTTGTAAGTAAACTTTCATTATTTATATGTTTTCATTGGTGCGGATATAAATTATTAATTACTTATTTGATCTGTAGATATACCTCAAGAAAGAGTGGGACGCTCTATTGCTGAAGTGGGCAGGAAGTGAGTTTACTCCAGAGGAGTATCATATATTGACGCATACAGCAATAGCTGAGGGTTGGGAGCCTGAGATAAACTGGATCTGCCAAGTACGTGGAAAAGCACTTCGGGGCCATGAACTTCCTCCTGGTCATATAGGTTGGATGGATGCCACATAGGTAATCAGTTAAACAATTATTTGTCATTAGTCATTTGTGCTTTATCGTTGTTTCTTATCAATTCATTGTGGTTTGTCATAGGTTCTCATGCCAGTCATAATTGGCCACCATTTTATCCTATGTCGGATTCGGTTAGGAGAAGCTGTTTGCGAGGTCTATGACCCAGTATTCCACAATCTTAGTCAGCGACAACAAACGGCTCGAGTTGGTGAACTACTACCTTTACTGAGATTGTTGCCAGTTGTCCTTCAGTTGTCGAAGTGGCTAGACGACACATCGACTGATTCGATAGTGGCAAAGAACAAGTGGCCACTTATGACGGCGGAGTTTGCTCCAGCGGAGGTTCAGTTTCACCAGCAGGACGCTGTCAGCTGCGGGCCTTTCGTCTGCATATATGCTGAACGACTGGTATCTGGCTCTCCATCCATTGAGTGGGGTAATAGCAACGTGAAGGCATATAGGAACAAGATTTCTAGATCTATATTTTCGTTGTGTGAAACTTGGAAGGCCCGATGCGAGCGCCTAGGTTTTACATAGTGTTGTATATTGTTACCTCCACTCACGTTCTATTTGGTTATTCAACGAGCTTTATTTCCAGTTAATCATTTCAGCTTATCGAATAATAAGATAATTCAATCAATCTCATTAACTGTTACAACACACAAATACATCCCACTACTCCCTGGGCTCAGTCGCCCTGCCAGCGCACGTTCGCTTGCTGTGTCCTTCTTCATGGCAGATGCTGCACTTCTTTGGTTTACGACGCCTGATACTAGAAGACTCATCTGCTTGTGTGCTGCTGCCTTCACCACCACCTCGATGTCTACCTTCTTTTGGGCGCCCCGATTGACCTTTTACAATCAGAGGTAATACAACCGGCTCAGCGATGTGCTCGGGAACCAACCACTGGCGTCTCGGCGGGAGATTATTAACTTCGCGAGAGTAAGTATCGATAAGAAAGTCATTCGTGTAGTACGAGTCTACATACTCCGCGATCGTATCACCGGCCTCACTATAAAAACAAACAAACTCTGATAGTAATCAATATAACGAACATTAGAACATATTTACATTTCAATGTACCCGACAGTAATCATTTCAAGCTCGTACCTTATTGCAGAGATTGAATGAGAACAGGGCAGTTGGTCTAGCTGAAATACTCGACATTCGTATTTTTTCTTCTCCAGATCCACCTTAAAGCTTCTGTCAGCAGTTTGCACCTTATACTTCATGCCACTCAACCTTTGTGCAGTGTATCGATGACTTTTTTGGACTTCAATAGCTACCCTTTTACCGGTCTTAGCAGTCAAGCCTTGCTCGATTTGTTGTGCAGCCCTTAGTCGCTCGCTGAACCATTTCTCAATAACAATTCTGATTGCCTCTAACATCGAGCAGATAGGAAGTCTTCTTGCCCACAACAATCTGGAATTAAAAGCTTCAGCAGCATTTGATGTCATAAAACTGTAGCGTCGCACAGGCATAGGACACATCGAACGAGCCCACTTCTCTGGCCCAATCCCCATTAGTTTATCGTACGCGGCTCTCTTCAAAACCTTCAGGGCGTTCATAGCCCTATTAAAGTCGGACTTCTCGTACGCAAATGCAGCTTGTCGATACACCTCGACCACTGCCTTACCGTAATGCTTCAGGTTATTTTGCAAATGGTAGTAGCATAGGCCGTGGGTTGCATTTGGTAACTCATTCCTGATAGCATTAGCAATGGAGATATGTTGATCAGAGACAATCAAAAGTGGATTGGCTTGGCCATAAACACGTCGAATGCGTGACATGAAATAAGTCCACGATTCATCGCTCTCTTTCGGGCCAACACCATACGCGAGTGGGAACAAACTCTCGTTGTCGTCCTTCGTCACTGCAACAAACAAAATACCCCTATTCTTGCCCTTCAAGTGTGTGCCGTCGACGACAATCACTGGCCGTAAGCTGAACATGAAAGGGGTAGCTGAAGCTGTAAGAGCAACAAATAAGTGTTTGAATCGGCCATCATCGTCAACTTCCCACTCCACCATCGAACCGGGATTGGATTATCTCAACATGTATAAGTACTTGGGCAGCATCTCGAAGGATTGATCATGTCGACCATAAACCATCTCAGTGGCTCGATTACGGGCTCGCAATGCAACATCGTACTTGATCTGTACGCCAAACTCACGTCGCAGCTCCAGCTGGATTGCCTTCGGCTTCAAGATCTCGCAATCGTCGTGTATTTTCTGTGCTAGATATGCTGCGACGACTTTTGCGGGGGCCTTTATTCGCGCTACGCGCCCTAGCTCACCGTCGCATGAGTGCTCATTGGTGAACTTATACACTCCCCAAATGGATCCATCTTGTGACGATGCATGGAGCTTGAAGGGGCACGTATCTGAATGCTTGCATTTGAAGTAAATTCGTCTGCTGTCTGATTTGCTGACAGAAAATTCCTTGCCCTGCTTCATGTTCCACAGACCGATTGCAACGATCAGATCATCTTTGCTATTGAAATACATATTCTTTGACAACTCCCGAGGTAGTAGCTGATAATCTTCAATATCCACAAGTGTCGCTGCAGCGTCCAACGGGATAACCGGAACTAACCAATTAGTTAGTTCATCTGCTCCAGGAACCTGTTCGTCATCATCGTCATCGATCTGCAAATTCTGCCAACCTGCATATTCAATCCCCGCCCTTCTCACGTTCTCTGGCTCCGACAAGTCTTCAGAGGCGCTTGTATCAGTCTCGGCTTCAGACGATGGAACATAATCTTCATCTACATTACCAGCATTCTCCACAAACTGAGGCTCGTACGTATATTGATCATCAGCTGGACCCTAACAACGATCAGTTGTTAGGCGATCGTAATTGTACGGATTTGGCTCATCCCATGAAGGCCAACCCATTGACTGATCATTACCCCAAGTGACCAACGGTTCAACAATTTCTTGCGCCGGTGAATCTCCGGCTAATAGGTCTAAATAAGCATATCTTTGGATTGCTTCCAATCCGTCCCCACCTTCGAATGTTGCACTGGATTCACCTCCATACCCGGAAGATTGAGGGAGATCGAACGAAGGAACATACACTCCTCCACTATAATCGTCTTCGACAACATAAATCTCAGGAAAATGTGGCTGGGACGCCAGCAACTGAAGCAAATCATTGTCATCGGCAAGAAGATTTTTACTGTATACCCTGCCATTTAATCTCTTCATCAAATAATACAAGTTGTAATTAGTGCTCAATGAATTCTCCAACATCAAGTGATTTATCATGTACACCGTAGTGGCCATTGTGTCTCCGAAAATATGCAAACTCTTAGAAGAGCCGCCGATGTACTCATAACCATTGAAGGCACCTCCATAATTAACCAAAAAAAATCTCCCATATTCATTCATCTACAGAAAAAATAATAAATAAATAAATATATGATGTAAAGGGAATAAAATATAAAAATACAACATATAACATGTTAATACACTCGAAAAACATCTATCCGCCCGGGGAAGTTTCCGAGGAAATGTGTCTGGCCGTGTATTACATGATATATAATTACACACGGCCGGACACATTTTCAAGGACACTTGTCAGGGCGGATACATGATTTTCGAGCATATTAACATGAGTTATGTAGCAATATATATGTATAGAACTAAAATGCAACTAATAATTACTAATTAATACTTTAAAACATGATAGAATGTGCTCTAATTCACATGTATTTCCTTCAAACGTGGCTTTAAATCATAGTATGCTATAATATGCTAATAATTCACATAAGCATATAGGATCAAACAAAACATTGAAAATAAACAATAACCAACTTAAATTACATTTCAAACGTAAAATGACATACCTTTAAACGTTCGGATGAGAGAATTCACAAATAATAGCTTCACCAATTGGAAAATATTAGAATTTCTAATGAGTTTGAGTGTTTTTTCACTTTGAGTGTTCGGATGAGAGGATGAGAGAATTCACTCATATATAAACAAAGATTCCTTCATTTCACGTGAATTTCAATGAAATTAGAGTGTTTGACATGAATACTTTACTGACAAGGCTATTTCACATCATATTTGTCGTTTATCATCAAATTTTTTTTAAAAAAAATTATGTCCCTTAATTGAAGGCTAATTAATCGATGTATGTGTGTTTTGAGTGCTAATATCGATTGTGTTAATTTTTAGTATTTATTTTCCATTGATTAATTAGCGTACGATTTACTTGTAAAACCTTCGATTTTAATTCAAAAATAAATAAATATTATTGTTTGTGTCAGTCTTTCACTTGTTCCAACAATAATTTGACCGATTTCATTCTTTAATTCATGACATTGATGTTTTTCTTACACTTTAACAACTTTTGTCATAGATGTGTAAGACTTTTTGCGGAAAACAATGGACATCCATCACAAAGAGAGGGCATTTTCGGCAGTTCACACATTTAGGGCATGGAGTGCTTTACATAGTAAGAGAGGGCATTTTTCAAATTTTGCATAAGAGAAAGGGCATTTTAAAAAAGATAATAAAAAAAATGTGAGCTCATGTACGAAAAGAGAAAGTGCCCCATATTTTTTGGACGCCAAAAATAGTAATTGTGCTTAATTTTTTATGAACGGGGGAATATAAATAAGAATAAAGAATGCGAAAGAATCCATATATGTGAGAGAAGCCACAAATGGTTAATAAATACTCGTATAAATAAAAAAGAGATATAAACAAAAATTACAATATATGTATATATATATATATATATATATATTAAGAATAAAAAATAATACTCACTCCGTCCATAAAATAGAGTCTCATTTGAGGTTTGGCACGGGATTTAAGAGAGTAGTTAAAGAAGATATAAGTGATGTAAAAGTACATTTATAGGGGTAGTGTTAATGACACTTTTTAAATTCTTAATCTCAAATTAACTTTTGAAGTTAATTTTTTTAACTTTAATGATATTATTCAATTTATTTTTTCTGAATTTAAATTCAAACTTTAATTTTCCATAGCAATTCAACATCGTGCAAACACCCTCAATATTCAGAAATTCAATAACCATTTTCTCAAATGAAACCTACATTCATTCATCAAAAAAAGATTAGTAACCCTCAGACATTGAGTCATCAATTGTCATCACAAGGCGACAGACCAAGGCAAAGCATCAATCAAATACAGTTTCATTCCCTCTCTCTCTCTCTCTCTGCGTCCCAGCCCACTTTTCTTTTCTTCTTCATCTCTGCTCTCTCCCTTTCATTCCATCTCTCTGCGTCTCTCACTCTCTGTTGCTCTCCGGCGAATGTCGCCGGCTCTCGCCGCCTCCGGCGCGGCGAGGCCGGCGTATCTTCTTCTCCCCCATTTCTTCTCAACCTCTTCCCCTAGATCTAAAATCAAAATCAAAATCAAAATCAACCTAGGGTTTTTGATTTGCAGATCTGAAGACGAAGTGGAAGAAGACGTGTCGGTGCTGTAGACGTGTCGAAGACCTTCGTTACCGGAGCCGGTGGTCACGGAAGAAGACGAAGCGGCGGTGACCGGTGCGGAGGAAGAGGCGAAAATCAAAGCTCCACCTCCCCCTTCTCTCAACGACGAGCGCCGCCGCTGACTCCTTCGTTCAACGCCACGGTGCCCCCGCCCCCTCTCCTCTTCCGCTCTCTGCGGTCTTCCGGTCTTCGCCGCTCTTCCGTCACCGCCGCCCCCTCCCCCTTCTCTCTCTCTCAACAACGAGCGGCGCCACTGACTCTACAGAGCTCCGGCCACACGGAGCCCCCACCGCCGCCGTTCTCCGTCTCCACCGTCGTTCTCCGTCTCCACCGCCCCCTCTCCTCTTCTCAGTTCTTGATTTAGGGTTCTTCATTTGCAGATTCGATTAATTGAAGCATTTTGATTGTTGCTGAATTTCGATTGTTGCTGATTGTTTGATTTTTGATTGTTGCTGATTGTTTTGATTTTCTCAGTTCTGTGATTGTTTTGATTTTTGATTGCTGATTGTTTCATTTTTATTCTTGCTAAATTTGCAGATTCGAAAGTTTGATTTCTCATTTTGATTTAGGGTTCTGTGAAGCATTTCTCAGTTTGATTAATTGAACAAATGTGATTAAGGAAAATAAGAGAACACTTAAAACATTAATTGTTGGTGGACCACACCATTTACCTACCAAAAAGTGACTTTCTTAATCTCCGTGCCGAAATCAACTGGGCCTATTGGCCTGGGACGGAGGGAGTATTTCATACCCGTGGGAAAAAATCAAAAAACATTGAAAGGTGGTGTATTTTTTTGCAAATTTGAAAGGTCGTGGAAAAAAGCAGAATTTGTTGAAAGTTCGTGTATTTTACGACAAATATCTCATTTATAAATATATGTTTTAAAAATAATTTATTATCTGACTCAATAATATCGATGAAATAATATTATAAAGGGTAAAGGTGCAGATTAGTCCCTAAAGTAGACCCCCCTAGAGCGTTTAGCCCCCCACACTCGACTTTGGTGCAAATACCTCCCCTATAGTACATAAAAAATATGCAACTTAACCCACGAAGAAAACGGACGTCTAACACCGTTTCCTTGAATTTTTTTATTTTTTTCTTTTATTTTGTAGTGGGTCCCACCTTCTTCTTCCTCCTCCTCCGACCACCACCACCACCTCCATTCCGCCCACAACCTCCATTCCTCTGCGGCGCCGGCGAACCTCGGCGCGGCAGCTCCCGCACGAACCCCGCGTCGCCGGCGGAGGTGACGGTGTAGAGGAGCTAGTTGTTAGAGGGAACCGCGTCTCCACACTTCTTGGACGGAGAAGCTGTTGGGGCGGCAGGGGGTGGAGGAGCAGGACGAAGAAGCTATTGGGGCGGCGGAATGGAAAGGGTG
Organism: Salvia miltiorrhiza; assembly: GCF_028751815.1. Taxonomy (NCBI): domain Eukaryota; kingdom Viridiplantae; phylum Streptophyta; class Magnoliopsida; order Lamiales; family Lamiaceae; genus Salvia; species Salvia miltiorrhiza. Next base: position 871,140 of record NC_080387.1, on the reverse strand, counting down.
GCGCCTGGATTTGGAGGATTAGGGCTCGGAGGCGACGGCTCGGTCGTCGATCTGTTCAGAGGGAACAGAAGGGAGGCAGAAATGAGAGAGAGCAGGCGGCGGTCGGCGGTGGCTCGGCGCCACTGTTGTCGCCGGCTGGAGTGAGTAGAGGAGAGAGTGAGACAGAGACGTGGATCTGGAGCTCGGCGGCGGCAGCCTATGGCTGTGCAGTCGCCGGAATCGAAGGGGTGGCATCTGGTATTTGGGGATTTAGGGCTGAGTGGAGAGGGGGAGAGATGAAGCTAGTCCAGGAGGCGGCTGGAATGGGAAACAGAGGGTAGTCGAGAGAGATGAGGGAGGCGGCGGCGTGGCCGGCGGCGGCTACCGCCGCAGGGAAGAAGAGAGAGGTGGTGGTGGTGGTCGGAGGAGGAGGAGGAAGAGGAAGGTGGGACCCACTACAAAATAAAAGAAAAAAATAAAAAAAATTCAAGGAAACGGTGTTAGACGTCCGTTTTCTTCGTGGATTTATTTGCATATTTTTCATGTACTATAGGGGAGGTATTTGCACCAAAGTCGAGTGTGGGGGGGTAAACGCTCTAGGGGGGTCTACTATAGGGACTAATCTGCACCTTTTCCCTATTATAAATTGATTTGTTCTATTGGGTCCCGGGGTGCTATAGAACTGGTGTAGGAGGGAGGGGGGAATACACCAGTAGGCTTTTTTAAAAACTTTTCTTTGGACTGAGGAATATACAGATAAAACTGAAAAGATGATAGGACACTCAAGGGACTTTCAGTAGCTTGTAAAAGAGTTCAGTCGAGTGAGAAGGAAAACAGAGTAAGGTGAGAGAACTTTTTGATAGTCCGTAGAATTATGAGCAAGAAGTCTCACACAGGTGCGGAAGTAGAGTGAACAGAAAAAGCCTTTAGTGCAATAAGTTATGAATTTTAAGGTTTCTTTTTTTAAGTTAACAGTTTCAGTATAGAGTGATTGTGAACAGTTGAAAACTGAAAACTGTAAGAGACACAAGATTTTTAAGTGGTTTGGAAACACGTTCCTACGTCCACGGTCAGTCGATCAGGCTGAGGAATACTTGCTTGTGCTTACGGGTGCACAGCAAACCTTACGACTGAAACAACTGTTTCAGTACCAACACGCTGGGTTGGATTTCTCTTCTCTTTTCTCAATCTCGCAAAAATACTAAGACTTCACTCATCTCGCTTGCGGGGACTGAGAACTCTTCGAGTCTAGACAACCGTCTATAACACTATCACTCAAACTCACTTTTCGCTCGGTTGAAAAGGGATTTGTTCTTCCAACTAAATTACAGAGAACAAGCTCTCTGTAATAAGTGCTTAGGCTAAAGGTTTACAAAGTATTGCCTAAGAATTCTAAGAGAATGTAGGTAATCAGGAATCTGATTTTGAGCATTGAATATTCTTTCTTCGATTCAAACTTTGGATGATTGTGAGTAGGCTGAGTTGTGAATCCGGCAGTGGTTCAGCTTGTGTGTTTGAATCGATGAAGATTGAATTTGAAATGTCCTGAATAGATCCGTTGGAGGAGATGTTCTTCAGAAATTGTCGTTATGAGACATTCTTGAATTTGGGCTTAAGTCTTCAATCTTCTGTTCTCCATAAAGCTAAAAGAAGGTTACGTCTTCTTCTGCTTGAAGATGGTGTTTGCAGGTCGATGTGACACAGAAATGGAAGCTTTATGTCAGCAAGGACGATCTCCTATCTTTGGTATTTAATGCTTCTGTCATTTGCATTAAATTCACCTTGTACGGTGGTTTACTTCTTTGGCTTCTTGATAAATGGACTGATGCATTCCAAGGTATCAGTCAGAATATTGTCACATAGACTTCAGTGCCATTTCTTTAGTCGACTCTGCCGATCATGTATCTTCATTCTTATGCTTCAGTCTTCAGTCTGGTGTCTTCCGATACTGGTCTTCAGTCTTTGCCACTTCAGTCTAAACTAATATGGACTAAAACACTTAAGTCCAGAAAAGAGTATTTAGACAAGAGAGATATTCTTTCACTTTTGGTATCATCAAAACAAGGAGGTTGGATATATCTTTTTGTATCCCAATATGTTCTATATAGAAAAGCTCCTACCAGAAAGAGAAAAAACTCAATCTATAGTCCAAATAAATGTGTGATATGATAATTTTTGAGGTAATATATAGATTAGGCCAGTTTTATATAGTAAACTTAAAATTTGGACTATGAAATAAAAACTTAAAAAACTGGCCAATTTTTGTATAAAAAGTCAGAAATACCCATCCCTCAAAAATTAAAAAAAATTCACGTTGTGGTCTGTCAGCGAAGAAGGAAGGAGACTTAGGGGTCTGGGATGTTGAGCTTGAAGTGGAGGTGTGGCTTGTGGTCTTGCCACGGCCGGGGTTCAGAGGTGAGGGGGAGCGACGGCAATGGCGGTCTGTGACTGTCGATGCTGGGAATCGAAATTGGAGGCGGCAATTTTCGATCTAGGGCTGTGTGTTGAGAGAGAGATGGGAAAGAGATTTGGGGGAGTTGCGATGGCAGCAGCTCCGCCACTGCTCGCAGGAAAATCTGAGAGAATGGGGGAAAGCGACGACAGTTGGATGTGTGAGTCGTGAGAGTGCTGGTATGTGTCGTGAGAGGGGTAGAATGTGCAGCAGTAGGGGTAAAGGTTCTTGTTGGGAACTTAATGAAATATCCTAGCCCTAGTTTTGATGATACCAAAATCCTTAGGTTTTCTTTGTAATAGACTAGAACTTTACGAACTCAAGTGTTGGAGTTTATTTCCTAGTTTATCTAGTGTTCTGAAGACTGAAAACTGAAGATCGGAGGACTGAAGACTGAAGAACTCAACTGAAGTTAGCGATGAAAGGCCAAGTCAAATACTGATGATTTGACTGAACGAGTTTCTCACTGAAGAATCAGTTGTGACTGATTCATTAATGTTGGCCACATGGATTTAGCGGACTGATACTAAAGTCAAGTATCAGTTGACATTCTTCCTCGGACTGAAACTCCAGAGTTTAAAGGAAGCCACACACTCTCAAATACAACCGCATTAAATGCAGAGATATTGAGGATCGTCATTTCTTTGCAAAGCATTCCTTTTTGGTGATTACTTTTCAGAGGCGCTTTACCTCCTGTACCTGAGACGCCGTTTCTCACCAAACAAGGAACCTCGTAGATTGAAGCCTCAGCCAAATTCGAATTACTCTCACAACGGATGAATTCTTGAAGACCCTCCGCCAACGGATCTATTCAAGACCTCTCCTATAAATAAGCTCGAGGAACACTACAATCTTCACCGATTCAAAAGCACAAGCTGAAACTCCGCCAAAATTGCAACTCATCCATTCAAAGCCTTCAAAGTTTGAATCGAAGAAGAGAATTCCCAAAGCCAAAATCAGTCTACTGATTTCATACATTCTCTTAGATCCTTAGGCAAATACTTTGTAATATCCAAAGCCTAAGTTCCCGATTACAGAGAGTCTGTTCTCTGTAATCTAGTTGGTACTTCGAACCTCCTTTCAACCGAGCGAAAAAGTGTTGAGTAGAGAGAAGATCAGACCAGTGTTTCTGACTCCAAGAGATCTTAGGCACCCGCTGAAAATGCATTGTTGTGTCTTAGCGTGCTAAGAGTGAGCGAGAAATCCAACCCAGAGTGTTGGTACTAGAAATTGTATTTTCAGTCTAAGGTTTGCTGTGCACCCGTAAGCACAAGCCTAGAGTGATTGTCAGTGTGTTTAACTGACCGTGGACATAGGAACTTATTTCGAACCACGTAAAATTCCTTTGTCATTTATCGCTTTCAGTTTTGCTTTCTTATCTGTGCACAAACTTATTTTTAACTGAAACTGATTAATTGCAAAGTAAAACCATAATCTTGACAACGTGTTAATCACAAAGGCTATTTCAAACGTTAAGTTTTCCGCTGCCAGTGTTATTAGTCTAACTGATAAATCTTCGGATAATCAGTAAGATTCATAACACTCCTCTGTTTTAAAATCAAGACTGAAGCCCTACGTGAATATCAGTTAAAGCCTTGTACCTAACTGATATCTCTTTACTAAAGTTATTTTCAGTATCAGTCTTCAACCTTTGTAACTGAAGTTTTCGTAAATTCTTTCATCAGTCAAACTCTGTCAGTATCAGTTTATACTATTTCAGTTAACTTCAAAAGGTTTTTGTTTTTTTTAAAAAAATAGCCTACAGGTGTATTCCCCCCCATACACCTGTTTATAGACCTTTCAGGACCCAACAGTTCTTCTTTTTGATTCTCTCTTTCTCACTCTCTATTATGTTTCATTTACGCTTTGCATAAGCTTAAGCTTCTTCGGATGTCGCCCGACAACGAGATGGCGGGTATGGATCTCACTCGACATGGCTGATTTTTGAATATGATGAACTTAATATTTTTTTAATATTTACGAAGAGCACCAATTATTTTTATAATGTTCTTGAATTCACAATAAGATCTATAAATTCACAACTTAATGTTCTTGAATTCACAACCAGCTCAATGAATTCACAACTTAATGTTCTTGAATTCACAACCAGCTCGATGAATTCACAACTTAATATTCTTGAATTCACAACCAAATCTCGAATTCACAACCAACTCTATTGTTAGTTGTGAATTCAAGTAGTGGTAACACTCATGTTTTCATAGTTTTTAATGTTTATATGACGTCAAATTTATAGGAAATTGAGTGTTGGATAATTATTTTGTGCTTAAATTGATTTATCTTGTGAAATATGATACTTGCTCGTACTATGGTGATTTTTACAGAACTATTGAGTCTGTCCAAATAGTCTGAATGAAAGTTGTAGATTATCGCGATACGAGTTCGTAGGCGATTTCGAGCTCTGTACTGTATTTATCTCATGTGCCTATATATAGATCATTTTCTTGACCTACTAAACACCTCTCTTCACCTCTTTTCTCCATCTTTTTATATTTTTCAGTTCTAGCTTAGAATTTTACAGCTTTCATAGATTATATTTATTTTCTGTAAGATTCAAGATTCCAGTTGTTCATCCTGAATTCTTTCCGCGTTTTATCTATTTTATTTATTTCAATTGCTTTATTTTATTTATGCCTTTATTTTATTTTCTGATGTTTGGCTAGTTCTTTTATCTGAATATAGGGTTTGTATATAGTTGATTAAATATGTGTGCTTGATTTATTGATATCAATTTGTCCTCCAACTTGTGATTTATAATTCTTGGTGCTTATTTTCTTGTGAATTATCTAATCAATAATTTACATGTGTAGTTGTTCAGTTTGAGTCTTGAATGTGATAATTGTTCAGCCGATTCAGGAATGCATGATATAGTGTTAGCCTTGAGTCTTAAATGCGACAGGTGAAGCTATAAGAAGCTATTCTTTGTGTGTTGTTAGGAGTTAATTTCTTTCTTTGAGTTTTGAATGCGATAAGGGATTTATTAATCTACGTTCATAGGTGTTCGTTTGAGAAACTTATGAATAGTGTTGTGATCTTTTATCAAAGCTGGATCAAATTGGTAATTGAATCAATAGATTAAATGCATGTGTTTGATTAACGATAGTGCATCCCTAAGGGCAGAGTCTTTTATTTTTTGAGTTATTATCCTGTTTTATTTGCTTTGTTTTGATTTTAGTTTTATTCATCCATCATATTTGAGTTTACCTGAATATTGTTTGAGTTTTATTAGGATGAGTAATTTCGTTTATCAGTCCTTGTGGATACGATACTTGTTTACTGATTATTTGCTACAATTGCACCGTGTTAGTTGCGATATTTTGTTACTAAGAAATTAGTGATCAATTTTTTTATCACTAAAAAAGTTTATCACTAATTTCTTAACAACAAAATACTGCAACTAACACGGTGCAGTTGTAGCAAATAATCAGTAACCGAACATCGTATCCACAAGGACTGATAAACGAAATTACTCTAAGTTCCTATCGTGGACGGAGGGAGTAATATTTAAACAAATTTATTCTTTACATTTAAAATAAAATATTTCCATAAAATATATCATATTGAAGCTCTTATCGTGATCTTTAATTTGATATGCATATTAAATATTTTATAATTAATCGAATTTGACAATTTTGGAAAGAAATGTAACAACAAATAAGAAGTTAAAAAATGAAAATAAAAAAAATATATAATTTAAATATAAATCTTCAATTTTATTGTAACTACAAAATTGTCACTCAATTTTGAAATTGATTTCAAATTGGAAACTCTCTTTTTAATATAGTATAGATGTACAAACCCTAAGTTCAGATAACAGAACTAGCCAAACATCAGAAAATAAAATAAAAGCATAAATAAAAGAAAGCAATTGAAATAAATAAAATAGATAAAACCTGAAAAGAATTCAAGATGAACAGCTGGAATCTTTAATCTTGCAGAAAATAAATGTAATCTATGAAAGCTGTAAAATTCTAAGCTAGAACTGAAAAATATAAAAGATGGACAAAAAAGAGGTGTTTAATAGGTCAAGAAAATGACTTATATATAGGCTCAGAGAATAAATACAGTACAGAGCTCGAAAATACAAATAAAATCCGAAAATCCCAAAAATTTCCAAAAATTCGATAATTCCCGTCGGACACTATTCACTACTGCGCGCGACTTTCTTGTTCTGGCAATATCTTTTTCTCCCGGATTCAGATTTGCGAACCGTTTGCATCTACGAACTCGTATCGCGATGATCTACAACTTTCATTATGATCATTTATCCAAATTCAGGCTCAATATTTCTTTAAAAATCACTAAAGTACGAGCAAATATCATATTTCACAAGATAAAACAATTTAAGTACAAAACAATTATCCAGCACTCAATTTTCTATAAAATTGACATCATATAAACATTAAAAATCATGGAAATATGAGTGTTATCAAGTAGTCGTGAATTTGAGTTTTAAAGCTTGAATTCATGTTCGCTTATTTCTTTACACGCCGCAACTGCACAGGTGCAATTGTGTATAGTGACAAACAAGGTCGAATCCATATGGACCAATTAATATTAATTCCTATCTTAGATTATTATTTTCTATTTGGACAACCGAAATTGAGAGTTTTTATTTTAAAGAACAATTTGTCACACCCCAATTCTTGAAGGAATAATTACAATCGTGGTGCAACCATTTTATAGAAATAACATAAGCGAAAATCTTCATTGAACCCGAATAATAAGATAACAAGTCGGGCTAGTCCCCTTTGGATCACAAGTTTTGTTTCATGCTTCTGACAACTAGTATTTATTAGCATAAGACTAGGAGCTAAGTGTTTAAGTTCGAATAGATATGTCATTCTAAATCTAACATGAAAGTCTTAAATTGAGAAAACAAAAGACAGATAAGAGTTATTGCTATAGCGGAAGTCTAAATAGGAAATTGAACCATAGCCTCAGCTTAGTCCCTTCAGCACCGGCCAGCCAACCTGAAAATATTTAAAAGTATTTTTGGGCTAAATACTAATATACTCAGTGGGTAAACATTTTCATAAACATTTCATATTTTCATAAAGACAGTTTATCCAATTATAATTGACATAACTTAGAAGGTTTTAAATTGAAAGAACTTCTAAGCATGTTAAAATAATTTCTTTTATTTGTGCGCACATGTCACACTCCTTTTTCGTTACTCGCTGTGATCCCGGACCTTTTAACCAGCGACAGATCCATTTCTCCCATTGCACTTGCGTTGAGGACGTAACTCAGACAAATTGAATTGATCTCGGAACGCTACCCAGACATGCCTTACATTACATGCTTCGGAACACATCCAACAAGCACCCTTATAACGCCTCTTAGTTAGTGCCCGATGAAGATCAACCCACCAGGTCAGCTAACGAGTATACACAATTCTCAAACAATGTGTTAGGTCATAAGAGAACCTCAATTGATTAACTTTGCGAGCCTTAAACAGAGCAGAGTGCACATAAACATTTTATTGGATAAATAGTTTGCATTTCATTAAATAAACAGTTTGCAATTCATTGAAACATTTAGAGCTTAATAACTCAATCATACTTTATACATTTGGAAAGTAAGCCCACCTGGTTAGGCAAAGCCTGAAGAACATAATCATACAATTTGTCTTGGAAAAGCAGCGCTAATCCCCTTGGTCCAGAAAGCCTACAAGAAATTCTATTCTTAATAGGTCTTGTGAAGCTAACTTAATATCTTAGTGAGTGTGCTAACATTCCTGATTCATCACGTCGGGTTTCCAAAATTTAATAAATAAATAATTGAAAGCTAAATTCTTGAGTTAAGGACACCAACAATATCCTTACTCGATTTTCTTTGATAATTGGATTTAATGAAAACCAATTTAAATCATGAGTACTTTTATTTGCAAAAATGCATATGCAAATTCATTTCATGCTTCATCATATAATAAGTAATTACACTTAATATATGTACATAATAATAATATAATATTATTATACAAATTATTCTTTAAAATAATTAATTAACTAATGATAGTGAAATTTATAAACATTAAAGCAGCCCATGTGAATACATTCTGCACAGCCCACTTAAATAAAAATAGATTAGGGCCCAGAAATTTAGGAAATAAAACGGCCCAACTAAAATAAATCAAGAGGTCCAATGGAAGGAAAATAGCCCAAACCTTACCCCTTTCTTCTTCAACACATCAGCCGTTCCCCCTCATCTCAAACTCTCTCTCCCTTTCTCACCAGCAATCCGTCCGCCCCCTCTAAAATCCGCCGCCGTGGCTCCTCCTCCGATGAAGAGCCGACGATCGGCCCTCTCCCTCGCCCCGTCTTCTTCTCCCTCGTTTCCCTGCCTACAGAAGTCAGTGGCCGCAGCAGCTGGAACCAGCCACCGCCGCCTGACCTAGCCTCCTTGGAACCACCGACTCTCTCGTCCTTCCGGCGACAGCATCTAAGCCACCATCACCGGCACCCTCCACTCTCTCTCCTCTCCTTCTACTCTTGGCACCAGCCGCCGCCCGTATCTCAATCGGCGGTGCCGCCCTCTGCAACTGCCCTAGGCTCCCAAAATCAGACGCCACCCTCTCCTCTCTACACCACTCGATTTTTCCGGCGACAATATAGCTACCATGCCACTACCGCCGCTCTAGACTCTCCTCAAGTTTGGCTTGGTGGAATGATATATGAGGTGCTTTTTACTGATGTTGGTATTTTGGGGAAAAGCTTTGATTTTCTTGAATTCTAAAAGAAATGGCTTGAAAATGTATATTCAAGTAGTAAGTATGAATATGTTTAAAGTTGAGAAGATAACCTTATGGATGCTTGAATTGATGGTGGTTGTACAAATGAATTGTGAAGTGCTCTGCGCTTAGCCTTCTTGTGAGGAGAAAAATAATGAATTGTGAGGCTGCAGTGAGTATGGCCTTTGCAGAAATGAACAGTGATGGTCGTGAGTGTTGAATGAAAGGCTAATTAGGTAGGAGGGAGTTATTGTGAAAATGTGTTGGATGATACGACGATTAAAAAATCTTCTTGCTTGATAAATAGATCTCTAAAAATACTTCAAGGTTTTGATTATAAAAACAGCTCGTCATATTTTTTCGAATGCTCAACTTAAATAAAAATGAAATGTTTAAAAATTTAAAATAATTCAAATTTACAAAAGTTTTGTAAATCATTTTTGTTAGAATTAAATAAATTCATTCTCTTTATTCGACGTGAATCATCCTAAATTCTAAGTTTAAAATAAATTCTGAACTTAGTTATAGAGAAACGAGGTATTACACAATTTAAATAAACAACATAAAAGAAATAAATCAAGCTGAGAAATATGGAGAAACAGATATGAGAGAAATTTTTCAAGGTAAAAGTTTCAACAGATTCTAATAACTAACATTCAATTCAATCATCAAGATAATTTTCCTAAGACAATCTCAAAGCTAGTCTATACCCACTCCCTTGGCATACAAACCGTTGATTAGATGCCAGACTACCGTCCCCTGATCATACTTCTAACATGTAACTCTTAAAAGTTCCTAGGATTAAAGTCCTCATAAATACCAATTCCGTTTAGAATTAAATATATGTGTTCAGGTAACAATTATCATCTCCCGAGCTCAAATTAAAATCTATGATTATGCTAAATTGGTGATCAAGCAATAAAGCATACAATATAGACAAGAACATAAAAATGAATAATAATCTTGATTAATTCAATCGAAACAATCAAAAATTCAAATCATGTTTACTTCCTAAACCCTGGAAAAAAAGGATTCTAGCCACACATATACATATAAACTAGAATCAATATCTCAAGAAAACATAAAAACATTCAACAATAAAAACCGTAGTAAAATCGAGATTCTTCAGTTCTTGCTCTGATCGTGTTCTCCGTTTCTCACATCTCTCCAAAAGATAAAATAAAATGGCAAAAGGTTCAGAGAAAAAGTTCTTGGGAAATATTTATATGCCCAAGGTCTTGTAGCTCTTTAAAATCCCTAAAATCGCGTCTTTTATTAATTTTCAAAATTTTGGACGGAAACTCGCCCGATCGCGCGGTCTTGTCGTGCAACCGTATGGCTGGGCCGCGCGGCCACGCACCTGGACCGCGTGACGTCCCAGAAGTTCTGACTCGACACGTGGCCGGGGCATGCGGCCGCATGCCTGGACCGCGCGGCCTCCGGCGCGTGCGCCCTCGCATGCGGCCACGTGTCCTCCGACACGTGAACTTCCTGATGCTTTTTTTCTCCCTCGTCCGGTGTCCAATTTGAGCTCCGTTTGCGCTCACGGACTCGTTTCTTCGTTTACTTCTCTCGAATAACATCAAAATCTTTCCAAAATGAGTCCGAAAACCTGTAAAAATAGCACGAACAAGGACGAGTAGTCTATTCCACAAAAATATACTCCCTCCGTCCCAGGCCAATAGGCCCAGTTCATTTCGGCACGGAGATTAAGAAACTCAATTTTTAGTAGGTAAATGGTGTGGTCCACCAATAATTAAGGATTTAAATGTTCCCTTATTTTTCCTTAATCTCATTTGATTAATGCAGAAATTGGGAGCTGCGAAATTGGCATCTGGAACAGAAAATTATGAGAGAAAATTCAGCAAATTATGAGAGAAAATTCCTCGAACATTTGATTAATTCAGCAAATTATGAGAGAAAATTCCAAAAATGTGACGAACAGAAAATTGCTCCAACTAATCAAGAAACAATAACTCATTTCACAAAAATCAACGAAAATCAATTGATAATTACCCATTTCATGAAAATTTCTAAGAACTCATTTATAGCAACAAATCAAGAACCCAGATCTGCAACCCACTCTGAGAAATCATCGTCTCTGTCACCAGATCTGGGGATCCCGGTGTACGAGGCTGATGGAGGCGGTGGAGACCGAAGACGCGGTGGAGATGGTGGAGGGTAGAGGCGGTGAAGGCGGTACACGCGGTGGAGGCGCTCGCCGCTAGAGACGGCGGCAGAGGTAGAAGAAAAGGGTGGAGAGGAGGCGGCTTGAGGCGGCGGCGGATCTGTGTGGCCGGACCTCACTTCGCCGCGATTGGCGTCGTTTTCTTCATCTTCGTCGGCGCTGCTGCTGGCCGAGGAGGAGGACGAAGAAGATGCCGCGGAGGAGGAGCCGCTGGAGGATGAGGAGGAGGAAGACGACGGCGAAGCGGAGGAGCTCTGGAGAGTCAGCGGTTGAGAGAGAGAGAAGGGGGAGGGGGCGGCGGTGACGGAGAACGGCGGCGGTGGGGAAGTTGACGGAAAGGGCAAGGGGGAAGGGGGAAGGGGAAGGTTCCCGGAGAGAGGGGGGGAAAAATCTGAAGTGAAATTAAGGGGTATATCCCCTTTAATTAAGTAGTATTGATTTTTATTAAAGCCCCTAATTATTTCCATTTTTAGACTGGGCCTATTGGAGTGGGACGTCCCAGAAAGGAAACTGAGCCTATTGGGCTGGGACGGAGGGAGTACAATTTAAGTACTCCCTCCGTCCCAAACGAAATGTACTGTTTTCCTTTTTGGGCTGTCCCAAACGAAATGTCATGTTTCTTTTTTTGGCAATACACTCTCTCTCTATACTTAATATTTAAATAATTTCCATCAACCCACTTTATCTACTTTATACACATTTCTTAATCTCCGTGCCGAAAAGAAATAGGACATTTCATTTGGGACGGAGGGAGTACTAGACAAATCAACAACTCAAAAAGATTGCCCAAAACACTAAAGAATAACGCGACATAGGAGTAAAAAATGCAAGTAAATTAATTCACGACTAACAATATTCTTAATTGTTAAAACTTGAATTCACGACTAACAATATTTCTAGTTGTGAATTCACGCGAATTCACGACTAACACTATTTTTAGTTGTGAATTCAAACTATAAAACTCAAATTCACAACTACTTGAATTTACAACCAAAATAAAATTCTGGTTGTGAGTTCGACTGATTGTGAAATGCGCGAATTTTTTAAAGGGTAAAATGGTAAGTGTGGCTAATTTTTTAAATTTTTTATCTTAATGGGTAATTTTTAAATTTACTATTCCAAAGTGGTTATTTTCAAAATCCACTCATAATTATTTTGCTATTAGTTACATGTAAAATAAATTTTATGATATTTATGATGGAATAAAATAGACAGAATATCATAAAATCTGTATTTCTATATGCAACAATCAGTTTATAGTATAAAAAAATATCAATTGTGCTACTGTTATCACATATCTATTTTTTATCTATATAATTTAATTATTTGTATACGATACTCATTAAATTTAATATTATATTAATTGAATTGATATTATTATTATTATTATTATTATTATTATTATTATTATTATTATGCAATACTTCAAATAAAATAATAGTTAAATAAATAAAAAATAATTTTTACTATCAATCAATCGGGATTCATAAATGATGATATGTTTATATAATTTTTTTTTGAAAAAGTATAATATATATCTTGATCTCTGCATTGTAAGGGAGGGCATATTCGTATTTTTAAGAAGATCGACCCGTATATTTTTATTTGGATAAATATCATATTAAACCTTGAATTATTCCCGTTTTATCAAAAATATCCTGTAACTTTCGAAATGCTCTCTAAACCCTCAAAGTATTAGGGTTTTATCAAATATATCTTGCATCTCTTTTCCGGCTACCCGAAACGTGACATGGCTCGCCGGATGCCACAGTATAATTTAAATTCTATTTTTTTTTAATCCATGTCATTTTATATTCTCTTTTTTTTAATACATATCATTCTATAAATCAAAATCTATCATGAAAATTAAAATTTATTCTCTTTTTTAAAATATATGGTAGTCTTCCTTTTTTAAAATCTCAACTGCGTGATTTTATTTCTTCAATTAGGGCTTGAGATTTTAAAAAGGGAAAACTATTGTGTATTCTAAAAAAGAGAATAGATTTTAATTTTCAGGATGGATTTTGATTTATAGAATGACATGGATTAAAAAAAGAGAATATACAATGACATGGATTAAAAAAAAATAGAATTTAAATTACACTGTGACATTCGGCGATCTACGTCACGTTTCAAGTGGTTGGAAAAGAGATGCGGAATATATTTGATAAAATCCTGATGCTTTGAGGGTTTAGAGAGCATTTCGAAAGTTTCAGGGTATTTTTGATAAAGCGGATATTGTTTAAGGTTAAATATGATATTTACCCTTTTTATTTGTTTTCTTACTGAATTATTTTTATTTTTTACTGTATTAATTAACAGTAAATTAATGGGTTTAGGCTGTATCTAAAAAATACTATTAGCTCTACATTTATCAAATCCAAATGGGCTGGGCTTCACGTACACTTTTTCAAACATTTTTAGTTCAATTAATGCTCATAATTGGATTAGCCAGCAGACTTTTCTGGTTTCATATAGTGACCGCCATATTTCTCTTTTCTAGAATATTACAAGGCCTTTACATCAGATAATTTTTTATAGAGTGGATTTTGAAAATAGACATTTAGTAAACTTAAAAATTACTCCCTCCGTCCTAGAAATAATGGTCCGTTTCTTTTGGACACGGAGATTAAGAAGTGTTAAATTAGTGATGGGCCACATAATTAAAGATATTATTAGTAAAATTAATTATTGACTAATCTTCATCAATTGAAGATCATCACCACCACTTCTCCAACCTCAACAATTCTGCCGCCCAGTGGCCGTCGCCTCCACCGTCGAAAATTCTGACACCGGATGCCGGTGGTCGGCGCCTCGACCGCCGAGGACAACAGCCTCGTGGCAGCCCTCTTCAAAAACTCCAACTCCATTTCCCTGCAACTTCCACAGCCAACAATCTGCACTCTCCAACTCCCTCCCCTGCAACTTCCACGGCCAACAATTTGCACCTCTCCAACCTCTGCAAAAGTCACTATCCCAAAACTCACTAGATCTGCACCATCCAAACCATCTCCCACCACTTCTCCAAACTCAACACAAACAACAAGAAGGAGATTGAAATAACGGTTCAAACATGGAGCAGTAAATTCGAGCAAAATTCAATCTTCACAATTCACAAAAATACAAAAAACCCCCTAAACTTTATCTTTCCATTTTCAATTTTGCACCATTTTTCACTGAGCCGCCGGCAGCAACCGCCGCCGCAGCTCCGCTCCCATTTTTCACTAGGAGAGATTGAGGAGTAGAGAGAGGCAGTGGTGGAGGAGATGCCGCCACCCATATCGTCGCCGCTTGAAACCCCTTTCCATCTCGAGCCCTAATTTTTGGAGGTGGGCAAATCAGTGGATGAAAATGGAGGGTGGAGGTGAGCGAACCGGTTGAGGAAAGGAGAGGGCGGAGGCGGTGGGTGGAAGTGGCGAGGCTGGAGAGCAGAGGGCGGTGGTGGTGGAGCCGTGAGGTTGGCGGTGGTGGAGGGACGAGGGATAGGAGAGGAGAAGTAGAGAGTGGAAAGAGGGATGGGACAAGTGTTGGAAACGGAAAAGCCAAAAATTAGGTGGGGAAGAAAAGATTAGAGATTGATAGGTTAATTAAGAATTTTAATTGAATGTTAATTATAGCTCAAAAAGGAAACATGTCATTATATATGGGACAACCCAAAAAGAAAAACAGACCATTATTTATGGGACGGAGGGAGTACTTATTAAGATAAAAAATTTAGAAAAATACTCACACTTACCATTTTATCCTTTCAAACACCATCATTTAAAAAAATTCCGCATTTCACAATCCAGTGGAATTCACAGCTAAAATTTTTTGATTGTGAATTCAAAACCAGTCGAATTCACAACCAGAATTTATTTTGGTTATGAATTTAAGTAGTTTTGAATTTGAGTTATAAAGTTTGAATTCACAACTAAAAACAATAGTTGTGAATTCACAACTAGCAATAGAGTTGGTTGTGAATTCGAGATTTAAAACTCGAATTCACAACTAACACTAGCAATTCAGCCGTGAATTCATCAAACTGGTTGTGAATTCGAGAATTCAACTTGAATTCACAATCAGGATTTATTTTGGTTGTGAATTCAAGTAGTCATGAATTGAATTTGAATTTTAAAGTTTGAATTCACAACAAAAACAACTAGTTGTGAGTTCGAGCTTTAAAACTCTAATTCACAACCATGATTTATTTTGGTTGTGAATTCAAGTAGGCATGATTTTTGAATTTTAAAGTTTGAATTCAGAACCAAAACGACTAATTGTGAATTCAAATTTTAAAACTCGAATTCACAACCAAGATTTATTTTGGTTGTGAAGTCAAGTAGTAGTGAATTTGAATTTTAAAGTTTGAATTCACAACTAAAACAACTAGTTGTGAATTCGAGCTTTAAAACTCAAATTCACAACCAACACTAGCGATTCAGTTGTGAATTCATTGAGCTGGTTGTGAATTATAGTTTTAGTTGTGAATTCATAGATCTGGTCGTGAATTCAATAATATTAAGTTGTGAATTCGTAGATGTGGTCGTGATTTCAAGAACATTAAGTTGTGAATTCAAGTTTTAAATAAATTCACAACTATAAATAGTGTTAGTCGTGAATTCGCGTGAATTCACAAATAGAAATATTGTCAGTCGTGAATTTAAGTTTTATATGAATTCACAATTATAAATATTGTTAATTGTGAATTCTGATTTTAATTATGAATTTTAATTTAGTTGTGAATTGAATTCAAGAATAATTGGACTAACAGTCTAAATTGATTATAAAGGCTATAGAGTTAGATACAAGTGTGTAACCTGTCGAAATTCGACGAGAAATCATTTTATATCATAATTATCATTTTACATTATTTATAATCATAGCATATGAAACGGTCTTTATGTAAATTATTTTTTTATTAATTTTATTTTATCAAAATAAATTGGTGGTACAGTTCAAACTATAATAATCTTAACAATTTTCGTCAATTACATGTTAATTTTTTGTTGAGAGCTAAATTAGATTGCCTTTTATAATTTTCTATTTGATGAAATTTCATAAAAAGTTGATGTGAGGTTTGAGATTAAAAAAAGAAAAAAGAAAAAAAAGATTTAGGTATATTTGATATTGGATATGATAAATGATTGTTACATTTTATTTTTTATTAATCATATATAGAAAAGATTTACTAATGTTATAAGAGTATAATTTTTTTAAAAATTGATGGGTAAAATTGAAGGCCACATCTTATATGTGAACATATTTACATTTGAACCTTACAAGATTTTTGACAATCATTTTGTATGTCAAACTTCTAATCATAATAATATACGAAGCTTGTTATATGAGATTTGATTTATGAGTATCATCTCATCTGCAGCTTAAAAGATAAAAACTAACTTGTGAGCAACATCTCATCAGGAGCTTGTAAGACCATAACTGACTTGTGAGCATCATCTCGTGTGGAGATTGAAAGACCATAACTGACTTGTGAGCATCTTCTAGTGCATAGTTTGATAGATCGGAGCTTAGTTCTAGGCAGCACTCATTTGAAGTTTGAAAGACTAGAGTTGGGTGTTAAGCATTATCTCATTTGGAGGTTAAAAGGTCGGAATTAAGTTACAAGCATCATCTCATTTGAATCTTGACAAATTACTTCTAACTTGTGAGTATCATATTGTTTGGAGCCAAAATTGAGTTTTGAGTATATCTCTATAAAGCTTGATAGACCACCTTTGACTTTTTAACATTATCTCGTCTGGAGTTTGAAAGACCAAAACTAAATTTAAAAATCATCTCTTCTGTAGTTATAAAGAAGCATACACTTTGCGAAAAAAATGCTTATAAAATCTAAATAAAATGATACAATTTAAATCTCGCATCAATTTTTGTCATTATATTAAGATAAAGTATAACATAGTATATTAGTTTACGTAAAGCAAATCAATTTTTGTAAGCATATTCTATCAATGATAAGCGTATTATACTACAAAAATCAATTTTTTCAATGAGTAATTATTTTAGTTGTATTTAAAATTAACTCAACAATTAGCGTAGGTGTTCATTTTCAAAAATTACACTTGGATTTATTTGAAAGTCACTGTTAACCATATATTCCTCAATCATACTACTCATGCCATAGTATTGGTAATCGAAAAATCGTAATTAATATTTATGAGCTTTGTACCATAGCAACATACCCACTCTAGAAAAGAGTGGGTAGGTACTAAAGTCCCCTATCTCTTGCTCAAAGATGAATATAAGCTCATGAAAACAGGTTGGGACTGGAATTGAGAGAGTTATCATGTAATACAAGATTGATTATGAACATATTGCTAAGATATTGCAAGATAAGATTGATAACTCTCTCAGGCAAATAGCCTCCAACACGGATCACATTCAACAAATTTAGATGGCATAATTCTTATGGAACTTATGGGAAAAGCTTTGTTTTCTGGGTTTTGAAGTTTCACATCCCCAAACCCGAGAAAAGCAAGGGAACACAAAAGTATTAATGAAATCAAGTCCAACTACATGGTCATAGAATGACTATAGATAAGAACCTACCTAGTGTAAAGGCGGTTTAATATGTGAACTGTCCACTTCTTTACTTTCCACCATCCCCATGTTTTTCATAGCTCGGGATCTTCAGGTTGTCCTTCTACAGGGACAAGCCTCTCCAATATATTCAAGAAAAGAATTATCCAGCCATTGAATACATTTGGATGAAATAACTGCTTTGGGATCTCCAACTGGCATGAAAGGTACAAGAGTAGTTGAGAGAGATGAGAAGAGTAGGATGTTGCAGGAATCAGATGTGCTAAACTTGATGCAAAATACAGATCTGTTTTGGTAGGATGACCACCCCAGCATAAGTCAATATCCATTGTGATTTGACCTTCTTTAAGGCTTTGAACTCGAATCCCTGCAAGGCTTAAATTATTATGCACATAATTGATTCAACACATACAAATTCTTAGTAAGAAGCCCATAACCCAGATAAACAACAGCCAATTTAACATATTATTAAGCACAATCAATATCTGAAAAAATATCAATTTTAGTATAATGTAGAGTATGGCAACTTACAAACTATTCATAAGTTGTTCTGAATATAACTTTTCATCTGAAGAGTGAGGACAATAAAATCGGCAGACATGCTAAAGCTTGTAATACGTGACCAACAGCCTTGGCTGCTCCATTACTCCCGTGCAATGAGAAGTTCTGAATCGAACAAAAACCAAAGGAGCAAAAAATGCACAAGCAACGACAATGACAACTTAACACACACATTATGTAGGCCACCATCTAAGAAATTTTAACGATCAAAGAAAAAGAAAAATTGATGGAAAACATACTTGATCACCCCTCTTGCTCCATCGGCCATGGAATCAATACTGCCAAGCATTCACATGGATGCCAAAGAACCGAGCAAGCCAGCACCATAGCTGAAACAGTTCTTGATACAAAAAATTCATATTGATAGTTGTAAAATAGATAATAGATATTCGATGCATACTATACTGTTTTCTCAAAACATACATTTTTAGGAATACAAATGAGCAATACTCATGCATCTAAGAGAATCCATGTGTTGTCATTCTGGGTTATTCAAAGACAATTGTAAGAATCTCCACAGCCCTCGCATGTTCGCGCCTATCATATTAGTAACAATAGAATTATGCCACATACACACAATGACATCGTCTCTAATCACCAACTAAAATAAGAAGAGCCTAAGTAACAAAATAAAGAGACCATGGGAAGCTAGCTATACCAGCATCTCCTTCCACATTCACTCTCACTCACTTCTGCAGCTACTGAGAGAATTTTTGGTGCTTTCTGATCTTTGAGCTATAGCGTGACTTTCAACTATACATATTTAAGACACACTGTTAGAGAGGATTCCATAGGAATAGGATAAACACTCTCTGAGGATTAAGTGTATAAGGCATGAAACTGACCTTTCCGTTTTTCTTATGGGCATGAAATCCCATTTCTACAACTGTATGTTCAATTATCTCCAGTAATTCTTTTGGACAGTGATTTGATGTAAACCTGATATCCTCTCAGAAACAAACTGGCAGTATGTACATATTTTAGGTATAAGAATCGTTACTTATGCCAGCATGCATGACTCGAGCTTCCTTAATTACCTCTTTCTCAAAGAAGCCAGAAAGGTCGAGGCACGAGGACATTCCAATCAGCTGAAAGGCATTGATTAGATAAGGCGAGTCTGGATCCCTTTCATAGAATGTCCTTTTCATTTAGCCCTTCAAACTGAAGCTAAAAATGGGTCTTTGGGCTATTGCATAGCGTATCTAAATTTATTGAAAGCATTGGTTAAATCAGCAAAATAACAAATAATAAGTAATGCATCTCAATATAAAGAACATTCTAATAAATAAGTGAAGTATTGGTTCAACCATAGGTACATAATCGTTGGCCACCCATATATTTATTCCTATAGCCACTGCAGAGTAAGTATTTTCCCCAACTTCTGGACCAACTCCAGAACCTGAAGATGACAGCATGCAAAAATATATTTCAATTTTGATAAAGTCTTGTTATTTTCTTATAAAATATGCTACTCAACATTCAAAAACTGTAGTATCTAATGAAAATCTTAGCTGAACTAAATCTATAGTAGCACTAAGAAACGCTGATTTAGCAGACACATAGAAAAAGAGAGCAATTGCGTAGAATAATTAGAGAGTGTAGTTAAATAGGTACAGAGAAAGAAAAAGAAATAATGAAAAAGTCATCTATAACATAACTATATATAATCAAAAGATAAAGCCAAGGATATTAGAGGTCTGCTATCTTTTTCATTCAAGCTCATATTTATCCTAATTTTTTAATTTTTTCTTTACGCCATGATATGTACCACCTCTGATGTACCCCGGTTTTACCAAGTAGCATGCAAACTGCCAGTTCCCATTTTCCTAAACTTCCGTAGTCTTGACCATTTTTTTCCTTGTACTTTTGAAAGTAATTTGAGATACTAATATTCTGTCTTTTATGTACAGGATGGAATCATAAATCAGATGCAAGGTCTAAATCCTCAGGTATGCAACTTTCTTATTTGTCAGCAAAAGATGAAAGCTCATTCAGGCTCCCTCTCCGGATTATCTTTGATTTACACCACTAACAATTCAATAAAGCTTAAACCTATATAACCAATCAAGAAAATAATATGCTTCACGTGTATGGCAATGTTAAACTAATCTAAATCAAATATTCGAAAAGAAAAGCCCATATGGAACTAAAACAAATAGCAGATTTCTCATGTCCTCCGCCCCCACCATTGTCGTGTTCATTCGCTTTTCCGATCACTACCACCAAAAATAATTAATTAAGAAATAAAAACAAATAACAATATTATTCCGAACCTCGTCAGAGGGACATGGATACCTGAAATACTGATTTTGGCAGTTTTGGAAATAGAGATTTGAAAACTATCATCATTTGATTCGGAAGTGAAATTCTTCGCTTGCACTATCACTTCACAATTTCCTGCGAATCAAGAATGTAAGAATCAATACAAATCTATAACTGAAGTATGAAAAAATGGGTTGCAAATCAGCTAAGGAATTTCATAATTTCATTTACCAACGGAGATAGGAGCTGACGATGGAGGCGAAGAGTTTCTTCTTCTCGGCGCCACTCGAGTGTGAAAATGGGAGGAGATCGAAGAAGTTGGGCATCGGCGGTGATGGCGATTTTTAGCCCGACAACCGAGTGAGATAGGGCAAGGGGTGGGCGATCGGAGAAGTTGGGCATCGGTGGCGATGGCGATTTTTCGCCTACGGCGGGGCAGCCATTGGCGGCTGTGCCAGGTGCCATGGTCGGGTCGGAGAGGGTGGGCGATTGGAGAAGTTGGGCATCAGCGGCGATGGCGATTTTTCGGCTGCGGCGGGGCAGCCATTGGCGGCTGTGCCACGTTCTATGGTCGGGTCGGAGAATTGAGAGCATCAGCCAATGATAGTTTCCTGATTAGGGCATAATCAATGGAGATAACGAAGGAAAATTGAGAGGCAAATAAAGAAGATTTCGAGGGAGAGAAGATTTCGTCGTGAACATAAACCATGGAGGAAGGAGATGATTCAGAGGCCGTTGATAGTCCATGGAATGTTGATTAGAGCATAATAGATCTGTGATTAAGGCATGATTAAAGGAAACGGTGAAGAAAACTGTGAACGTGAATTGAACGGTCAAGATTAATTAATTGATTTGTCTCAAAAAAAAAAGATTAATTAATTGATTACTAATGAGATTTACATGGAATATTTTCCTTCAGCCATATTTCAGTTTCTTCATCATATACACATTTATGCTTCAGCCACGTATCATCCCAAAAATTCATCCAATCACCCATCAGCTTTACCAGTCTCATTTTCTGAAAATTTTGTAAAAATCCTCAGCTTAGATCAGCCTTTTCCCCAGCAGAACTTCAACGGGTAATTTTCATTAATCATTATTCATGTAGTTTCATTTCAATACAGCAACTATTTTCTCTTATTTTTAACACCACCAACAGTCTCACAAAAGATTATCATATGAAATCCAAATAACGAGCAGTTTCTACTAAAGAAATACTTTGGCCAATGTACCAAAATCAAATCGCTTCCACAATAAATTTTTTAATTCATTGCAATTGAAAAGGGAATTAGGAACAATAGAAATAGACGAGTAAATGAGAAAATGAGATGTATAGAATGGAATTTGATTTGAGGCTTTGGGATTTAGATGTTGTGAGAAAAAGAAAATACAGAGGGGTGAGAGACGGCGACACCGCTACATACGTCGCGGAGGTCGCTGGCCATTCACGGTGAACGGAGGGGGGTAGAGTGGCGGCAGTCGTCGTTGGGGTTGTTGTCCGACCGAAAGGGAGGAGGCGCGGCGGTACCAATCTTCCGCCAATGGCTGTTCGGCCGAGGAGTCGAAGGAGTGAGAAGAGATGAGGCGGCGACGATCTACGCCGTTCGCATGGCTGCGGCTCCAGGGCATGGGCCTCGGCGGCGCCATAGACGCCGACGCCCTCGCCGATCTGCCGCTATTCAGCCTCAGCGTGGCGCACAAGTCCGTAGGAGTATAGAGAGAGAGAGTGAGAGAAGAGAGAGACTGAAAGGAGAGAGAGATAGATTAGGCGTGGCTAATTTTTTAATTTTTATTCTAAGAGCAGTTTAGTCTTTTAACATAAAAGTAGGTAAGTTTTAAAGTTTTTATTTAAAGGAGTAAATTAAATTTTTTTATCTTTTAATATAAAAGTAGGTAAGTTTTAAAGTTTTTATTTGAATGAGTAAATTTTAATTTTTTTTTTATCTTTTAATATAAAAGTAGGTAAGTTTTAAAGTTTTTATTTGAATGGGTAAATTTCAAATTTACTAAAAGAAAATGGCTACTTTCATATATTGACTCTTTTCTATATCGTTCACACTATCTATATATTATAGGGTTAATTACGTCAAAAACCATGAACTTTGGGCCCATTTCCAAATTTTTCATGAACTTTTTTTTTTTATCAAATTTTCCATGAACTTAAGGGGTTGAACAATTTTTCCATGTTTTTTTTGCTCCGGTGAAGCTCCGAGGTGACGTGTCGCTTACGTGGTAATACCAAGTTGACTTGTCGCCTACGTGGTAATACCGAGCTGATGTGGCACGTAGTGGGGGGTCGGCAGAGCAAAGCAGAGCTCGGCAGAGCAGAGCAGAATCGGCAGAGATGAGTCGTAGAGTCGGGGTAGAGCTTAGTCAGCTTTGGCCTTGAGCGGCTCTGCTTTGGCCTTGAGCAGATCCGCCGCCGCGCCAGTCGCCGCCCTCTCCGCTGCTCCGATTCGCGGCCTTTACCACCACCACACCAGATCCGTCCACCGCAGACCTCCATCGCCGCCGTCCACCGCAGACCTCGCATCATTCCAAAAATTCTTCTTCTCCCCAGACCTCCACCGTCGCCGTCTACCACAAACCTCGCGCCGTTCTTCTTCTTCCCCAAACATCCATCGCCGCCGTCGACTTATTCTCCCTAAAAAAATCTTCTTCTTTCCCAGATCTCGCGCCGCCGACCTCACACCTCACTAAGGTGGTTTTCACCCCCTTCGCTGCCTTCCCCAACATCACACCTCTCTCTCCACCGCCCTCCCCCACCACCTCGTAGATCCGCCGCCCCCCTCCGCAATACCAGGTGGTTAGAAGAGCTCTGCCCATGGAGACGGAAAACCTTCTTTTCGGCGAGCTCTGGGGAAGAAGAAAGAGAGAGAGAGAGAGAAAGTTTTGGCCTCAAAACGACGTCGTTTTGATTCACCGTCGGTGACGCCATGTCACTTTTCAGGTCACTTAAAAATGCCATGTCAGCACTCAATTTGGGGATTTTTGAAAATCATGGCAAAATTGTTCACGCCCTTAAGTTCATAGAAAATTTGAGAAAAAAAAAAGTTCATGGAAAATTTGGAAATGAGCCCAAAGTTCATGATTTTCCACGTAATTAACCCTATATTATACTCACGTATTTATTACTCCCTTCATCCCAATTTTTAATATTTATATTTTCTTTTTTGATCTTCTCATATTTTAATATTTATTTCTATTTTTAGTAAAAATAAATAGGACACTTGCTTCACTTTAATTATTTTTCACACTCATATAAAAAGTGAGATTCTTATTCCATTCACAATACATGCAATAACTTTATTAAAATTCGTGTCACTCTGAAATTGATACTAAAAGTTGGGATGAAGGGAGTACTATTTTCGTCCCTCCATAAACATTATGTGTTTTTTTAGAAACGTCTTTTATACTTTAAATTTCACTCACACTTAATATTTACTCCCTCCGTTCCAGAAATAGTGGCCCGTTTATTTTGGGCACGGAGATTAAGAAGTGTTGAATTAAGGAGATAAAGTGATGAGCATGTATTTAAAGATGTTATTAGTAAGATTAATTATTAGCTAATCTACATCAACCGATCGACCTTCTTCTTCAATCCTCCGGCAACACCAACCTCCCGCCATTCCTCCACTGCCAACACCAGCAATACAGAAATCCGGCAACACTAACCTTCACCCTCGTTGATGTTCTTGCCATCATCTAAATCATGAAAATCCCCAAAACTAAAATCCTAAAAATCCCCAAATCTAAATCTTGAAAATCCCCAAAATTAAAATTCTGAAAATCGCCATCTCCAACCTCCTTCGCCGCCTCGGTACGAAACCCATCGCCAAACCCACCACCAGCCGAACACCACCAAACTCCATCTCCAATTTCTCCTCATCTCCAAGTAGGGCTCGACATCACTGCACAAGACGGACACCAGCCGGAGTGAGCGAGGACGAGAGAGAGAGGTGTGTTGGATTTGTATACTGAAAGCAAGAACGTTTTATGCTTGTATACAATGTTTCCTAAGTTCACTATCTAATCTCCTATCTGATTGTGTTCATGATTGCATATGTATGTTCTTTATCTCTATATAAGTAGATTATATGGTGTGTTGTAGATAACAGAAGACCATATAATTGGAATAACCTTAAGAGATATAATATAATCACAGCCGAAATAACTCTAGGACAAGTTATTGGTTTAGGCTGCGGTATAGATGGAAGTAGTTTGTCTTGACTACTTATCTATACTGGTACGTAATACGTATTGATAGGACCACAGTGAGATATATTCTTCTATCTGACTTAAGTGAAGAATTAGAGATCTCGGTGACTTATAAAATCTTAATACTAATAAGATGTCAGATATATATATTGATTCGTCTATCACTTTGACTTACTATGAGCGAGAGTTATATAGTAACTTGAGTACTCTGTATCTTGGGTGATAGCGGTTAATATATGATATCTGATTATCTGTATTGGTACTCGTATCCGTATAGGATAATGACACCCCCTTAAGGAGCTCAATAATGTTTATTGCGCTAAACCCTGCAGGTTGATTAAGTTCAGGCGCAATAATAAGGTTTGAGTGGTACTGCTTAAGGATTACAAAAGAGATTAATTAATTAAGGCTGTCAGAGCTATAATTAATTAATGGATGTCGGAGATTTTAAATACGAGGATTTAATAAGTCTAAATACAAGCTCCGACTCATCACCGGCAATAAAGGGGTAAGTCAATATTGGTTCTCTAGTGGAATGAACTGATATTTATAAATTAATTATGGTCTGGGCTGACCATAGATAAATTAATTTATTTGAGGCCCATCTTTATTCCTTGTATCTGGTCCCTGGACTGGCCCAAAGTCTCCTAGCCCAGGAAAGGAGAGAACACGCCTACTACACCTTTTCTGCTCCTCCTACGTATTTATTTTTATTATAAATACAGCTGTCAGCTCTCAGAAAAACACACTAATAAAATATTAGGATTTTGGAGAGCTGTGTGGGGCGCAGGAAATCATGTGGAGCATTCTCTCTTGGGACTTTCACAGTTCGTTGTCCATCCAACGGTGAAAGCTGAGCGGGATACAGTTCAGAAGATCTGAGCTGGAGTAAGATTTTCGCAGGAAATCAAGTTCTGGCAGTATCCGAAGAACAGCCATAACTTCCTCTACAGAAGTCCGATTGAGGTGAAACAGGCGGCCACGGAAAGCTCTTTCGAAGACGAAGAAGTCGTATTTCTGCACAAAATACGATTGGAGGTCGTTTGAGGGGTCAAACAGAGCGTTGAAGTTGGCTGACCTGTTCAGCGACGGATTGACGAATTCTTAGGAATTCTTCAGGTATTTTTTAACTCCAACGTGCAGCTGTTAAATTCATAGGAGCATGTTAGGATTAATCGTTGTATGATAAATTAATAATAACCAAGAAACGATCATCGGGCAAAGCGGAACGTTAATTCAGTTTAATATTCCTTCAAGGTGAAGAGACATGAATACATGATAGAGGAAGATGCATGCGCCGCCGCGGCTCGCAGCGGCCACCACGAACAGGAGAGAAAGGGAGATCTAGAGGGAGACTAGGGAGAGGGCAGAGAGAAAGAGAGATCGTCATAGAGGGCGAGAACCGGCGATGTCGCCAGACGACAACGAGAGACGACAGAGGAAGATGGAGTGTGTGTGAGAAGAGAGAGAGATTGAGGACTAGAGAGAGGCAGAGGTGGAGGAGATACCGCCGCCCATATCGCCGCCGCCTGAAACCCCTTTCCGTTCTGCTGCAATTCCATGGCTACATAGGAATATGGGAAGTCTCGAGCCCTAATTTTTGGAGGTGGGCGAGTCAGTGGATGAAGGTGGAGGGCGGAGGCAGTGGAAGGGGCGAGGCTGGAGGGCGGAGGGCGGTGGTGGTGGTGGAGGGACGAGGGATGGGAGAGGAGAACTAGAGAGATGAAAGAGGATGGGAGGAATGTTGGTGTTATAGATCTATGGTTGGATATGAATTTGTTTGCATAATACAGAACTTTTACGTAAGAAAGTTGTAGTCTTGATGAATTAAGAGAATTAGAGATAGATAGAGAAAAAGGAGGCGAGAAAGAGAGGATAGGTAGAAAGTTGATATTTTATAAAACTAGGTTAAACTCCTTCTCATGCAAATACATATATGATGGTCCCCTCCAAGTACGAAAACTGTAAGTAAAATAAAGGAAACTAAATAATTGAAAAAACGCTACAACTAAAGAAAAACGCTTCTTCTTATACTCAGCCACTTTTAAACTCGGTGCTTCCCTCTTTGCCAACTCCAACGAGCCCCATTGTCATGACAATACCTCCCCCATTTTGAGATCCTTGCCCTCGAGGATCCAAATCCGGAAATTTTCGGAGCAGAGGTTTGGAATCCTCCCAGCTGGATAAATCAGCTCCCTCCTTAGACCATTGAACTAGTAATTGCTGAATGTCCTTGCCTTGGCGGGTAACCAGTCGCTCCCCCAAGATTGCAATCGGCGCGAGCTGGAAATGACCGGCAGCATCTATATCAGGTAACTCCGTCGATGGTGTGACATTGCGGCCCAAACATTTCTTAAGAAGTGAAACATGAAAGACCGGATGGATTTTGGAAGACTCTGGCAAATCCAATTTATATGCAACTGAGCCAATCTTCTCTGTAATTTCGTAGGGACCATAGTATTTAGCAGCTAACTTCAAATTGCGGCGCAAGGAGACAGAATTTTGCCGAAATGGCTGCAGCTTGAGGTACACAAAGTCCCCAACTTCATAGGTACGCTCACTTCTTTTTTTATCAGCAAAAAACTTCATTCTTGCCTGCGCTAGTTGTAGATTTTCCTTTAAAATGTGTACTACTGCCTGTCGCTGGACTAGCCAATCCTTAACCTCCTGATTGGAGGAATGTAAGTAAGCACTCAACCCAGTGTGGGGGGGGGGGCAGAGTACCATACGAAGCCTGATAGGGAGAGCATTTTAAACTACTGTGGTAATTAGTGTTATACCAATACTCAGCTAACGACAACCATTTAGCCCACTGCTTAGGATTAGAACCAGACATGCACCTCAAATACAGCTCCAAACACTGATTCACCCTTTCGGTCTGGCCATCAGTTTGTGGGTGGTAAGCCGTAGACAACTCTAACTTTGTACCCATAAGCTTAAACAGCTCTTTCCAAAAATTACTAGTAAAAATCTTATCTCTGTCTGAAACAATGCTGATAGGGGGACCATGTAATTTATAGATATGGTCCAGGAACAACCGCGCTACACTTTGGGCAGTAAATGGGTGAGCTAAGGCAATGAAATGCGAATATTTGTTGAGTCGGTCTACCACCACCAAAATAACATTTTTGCCCCATGACTTAGGCAGCCCCTCAATGAAATCCATAGAGATGTGAGTCCAGAATTTGTCTGGAATGGGTAAAGGCTGGGGCAGACCAGGATAGTTGGAAAGGTCTGGCTTACTCATCTGACAAACATCACATTCGCGCACCCAATCCTCTACATCCTTCTTCATGTGAGGCCAAAAGAAGAAAGTTTTGAGCCGAGAATAAGTACCTTGGATGCCCGAATGACCACCAAAAGCTGAATTGTGCACCTCAGTTAAGATAACCTTTCTTGTATCTGAAGAAGAACCAACCACAATCCTTCCCTTAAACTGAAGCAGCCCAGCTGCCACTTGAAACTCAGGATGGGCAGTGGGGTCTACTAGCTTAGCAGCTAGAATTGGAGCGAAACGTAATTCCCCTTCATAGCTCTTTTGGATTTGCAACATCCAAGTAGGAGATACTGTTGAAGTCTCAAGTGTTTGAGCCTCTGCCACAGGATATCGAGATAGAGCATCAGCCACTGTATTTTCTACTCCCTTGTTATACTGGATTTCGTAATCCAAACCGAGTAATTTTGTTAACCACTTTTGCTGGACCGGGTTCATTGTTTTCTGGTCTAGCAAGTGTCTGAGGGCTTGTTGGTCGGTCTTGATTATAAATTTATGTCCCTGCAAATAAGATCTCCATTTCTGCACAGCAAATATCACAGCCAAGAACTCTCTCTCATATACTGACATAGCCTGATATTTTGGACACAATGATTTGCTCATGTAGGCAATAGGTTTCTTCTCTTGAAGAAGCACAACACCTACCCCGGTACCACTAGCATCAGTTTCCACAACAAATTTTTTTGTGAAATTTGGCAGAGCTAAAACAGGAGCAGTGGTCATAGCAGCCTTAAGAGCTAAGAAAGCTTGCCCTGCCTCCATGGTCCATCTGAAACAATCTTTTTTCAATAGATCAGTTAATGGTTTGCTAATCAAACCATAATTTTTGATGAATTTTCTGTAGTACCCGATTAGTCCCAAAAAGCCTCTCAATTGCTTGACATTCATAGGAGTAGGCCAGTTTACCATACTCTCTATTTTGCTTGGATCAGTGGCAACCCCATCACCAGAGATAATGTGCCCTAGATATTCAATCTCCTTTTTCTGGAACTGACACTTACTCATCTTGGCAAACAGAGTCTGCTCCCTCAAAGTAGATAGTACACACCTTAAATGAAGTAGGTGCTCCTCCTCTGTCTTGTTGTAAACCAAAATATTGTCAAAAAAGACTAACACAAACTTCCTTAAATGGGGCTGGAAAACCAGGTTCATGAGGGATTGACAGGTAGCAGGTGCGTTGCATAAGCCAAACGGCATAACCAGGAATTCAAAATGGCCATGATGCGTACTGAAAGCTGTGAGATATCTATCAGTCGCCTTGACATGAATTTGAAAGTATCCAGACCTTAAGTCCAGTTTGGAGAAGAATTTAGCTCCATGTAGCTCATCCAATAACTCATCAATCAGAGGAATGGGAAAATCATGTTTGACAGTGAGAGAGTTTAGGTATCTATAATCAACACACATCCTCCATGTTCCATCCTTCTTTTTTACCAAGATAACTGGTGAAGCAAAAGGACTCTTACTGTGTTGTATAATCCCAGCTGCAAGCATATCTTGCACAATCTTTTCAATCTCATTCTTGTGGTTGTGGGAGGTCCTATAGGGATATTGATGTTTGGGAACACTCTCCGGCTTGAGAATAATCTGATGTTCTATGCATCTTGTAGGAGGTAGGCCTTGGGGCTCAGCAAAGATATCTGAGAATTCTTCTAGTAACTTTTCCAACTCTAGACTTGTGATGGAATTATCTGTCAGTGCTTGTTGACAGTCCACCAGATAAACCTCCACCACTTCAACCAAGTGATGGTGCAACATATGGAATAGCCCTTGTGTTGATATTTCTTTAAACATGGTCTGGTCAGTTTCAGCTTTTAATTTGATTCTCCTTGAACCTTGATGAACTGCAAAAGTCATGTTCTTATAATCCAAGATAATGGGAGAACAGAATTCCAACCAATCACTGCCTAGTATTAAGTCATAACCCTCACTGGCCAATATCCTAGGAGAGTAAGTGAAAGTATGTCCTTGTACCTCCCAAGATAAGTCAACTGCTCTCCTGTTACTCATCAGTTTCTGTCCATTGGCTACCCTGACTACAATAGGAGAGTCAGGCTCTAACTCAACCCCAATAGTCTTAGCAAATTTTTCTTGTAGGAAACTCAGTGTGCTTCCAGTGTCCAAGAGGATTCTAATTGGGGAGTCTCCAACCTTGCCGATGATCCTCATGGTTCTGGAGTTAGCACCTCCAAGCATGTTAACATGAACTTCTTCAGTATGTTCAAGCTCATCTAAAATCAATTCCTCAGTTTATTCTTCATGCTGTGAGTATGCCTGCTCTTATGCCTCAGTCATCTCCATGAAGAATAACTTGTGTTTGCATTTATGCCCAGCAAAAAATTTCTCATCACAATTAAAGCAGAGTCCCTTCTCCCTCCTAGCTGCCATCTCTGCAGTGGTTAGTATTTTGATAGGAGTTTTGCTGGCTCCTTGGTTATTAGGCTTGATAATTGTTCCACCACCCTCTAGCCTCTTGTAACTTGTTCCCTGGTTCTGGAAATTCCTGGGAATGGGTTTAACCCTTTTTGCAATGGCATCAAGAGTTGAAATCTGTTTGTATCCCATCTCAACAGCCTCAACTAGAGTCTTAGGTTTGAACAATAGCATAAACCCCTGTAACTTCTCAGACATGCCACTGATGAAACTTGCAACGAAATACTCTTCAGAGTAACTCATGCTATTACTGAGCAACAAGCACGCCCTTAACTCCTCAAATTTTTCAACATACTCTTCATAAGTACCAGTTTGTTTAAGATTTTTAAACTCCATGACTATTTTCCCTTCGTTCAAGTCTTCAAATCTAGCTGCCACCACATCCATAAACTGCTCCCAAGTGATAGAATATAGGTTCTCACAACCAAAGTTTTGCAGCCATTGTAATGCCTTTCCCTCGAAATTATGGACCGACAATTGGATCATATTCTCATCAGACATGGCAGCTGTTAACTTAAAATACGTGTTACATTTAAGGATCCATTCCCTAGGATTGGTACCATTGAATTTAGGGAAATCAATCCTATGCACAGAGTTACCAGAGTTGAAACTGTGCTGAGAAGAGTAATCACTCCTAACCTTAGAAGTAAAAGCAGTGTTTCTAGTAGGATTACCTTCTTTCCTCACAGATCCTGGAGTCGGGCCTAAAATAGAACCCGTTCCTTCATTGTTTTGCACCATAAACTGAAGTTGTCTCTTAATGTCGCCTAAGATAGTAGATAGCTGATCATATTTTGCATCTACTTTTTGATCAATTCCAGCTATCAACTCCTTCATTCTCTCTTCAGTAACTGTTCTCTGTAACGATTCCGCTTGCAATAACTGATCCATTTTCTTTTGTGCTTCCTGCAGCTCCTTCAAACGCGTACCATCGGCCATGATCGACACGTTTTGCCAACTAAAGCACAGGAACCTTGCTCTGATATACCAAATGTTATAGATCTATGGTTGGATATGAATTTATTTGCATAATACATAACTTTTACGTAAGAAAGTTGTAGTCTTGATGAATTAAGAGAATTAGAGATAGATAGAGAAAAAAGAGGCGAGGAAGAGAGGATAGGTAGAAAGTTGATATTTTATAAAACTAGGTTAAACTCCTTCTCATGCAAATACATATATGCTGGTCCCCTCCAAGTACGAAAACTGTAAGTAAAATAAAGGAAACTAAATAATTGAAAAAACGCTACAACTAAAGAAAAACGCTTCTTCTTATACTCAGCCACTTTTAAACTCGGTGCTTCCCTCTTTGCCAACTCCAACGAGCCCCATTGTCATGACAGTTGGAAATGGAAAAGCGAAAAATTAGGTGGGAGAAGAAAAGATTAGGGTGTTATAGGTTAATTAAGAATTCTAAAAATAGACCATTATTTATGGGACGGATGGAGTATAAAATATCATCCTTTACTTTTATAATTTGATGGACCCAATACACTAAAATCACATCTTCCAACTATTATATTAAAACTTGTATCGTCCACTCCACCACACACTCTTTGTGGATGAAGGGAGTATATAAGAGCAGAATTTTAACATTAACTTTCTAGGCTCATATTTTCTCTTTTCCACAATTCTCTTGTGTAGGCAATTAAAATTTATGAAGAGAAACCTAAGGCTATACTGGACAGGAAGATCCAACAATTGCGAAACAAGTCAATTGTTTTGGTGAAGATCCAATGGAGACATCACGACCAAGTGGAAACAACTTGGGAACTCGAAGTGAGGATAAAAGAAAAGTACCCCGAGCTTTTTCCCGGAGGTGAGTAACACAAATTTCGAGACGGAATTTTTTTAAGGGGGGTGGAATGTAACACCCCGTATTTTTTTACCCTATTATTGATAGTATCGAAATGCTATTATGAGCACTGAGATATTAACAGCAAAAGATTGAGCTATTATATATGAACACATCTATCTCAGTAGCTTACGACCGAGATGAAGTTTCTCAATAGATTGAGATATGAGTATTCTAGAATTTCGATAATGGAGCTAGTGAGTGAATTACTTTGAGAAAATGAGTTCGATGGAGATGCTGATTGAATTGAGATGAGTTTATAGTTTATGTTTCCGACTGAGGAAGCATTATTATTTTTGAGATGGTCTAGAGTGTAGAGTTTATGATGATACCTGACTAGAAATAGAGCTAAGATGAGTGAGTGAGAATTTCTATAGAGAGATGAGTCGTATTTGAGAGATGATTAAGTTGACGTTAGATTTTGACTAATTGCGATGTGACGTTCGAGTGAGATCATTTGAATGAATTTTATGTGACCTATATGATATATTGTGATTATGATGGAGTGATTTATATTTTTTTAAGTTGGTAGCAAATGAGATTAATTTTAATTGGAGAATAGTAATGTCACTATCGATATTATATTTTTTCCCTAATGAAATTTCTCGGAATTTATTTTTCTGAGATAGATGTGAAGTGGATTATGTGTGCACTAATTGTGTTATAATTATTTTTGGTCACTAAAGTTCATAATGTGTATTCTTGATTTAATTAGTGAGTGATTTGCCAAATCACATTTTTTACTACACAAATTAGTGGTTAAAAAACACCGGCGGCTAGTGTGAGCGGTTAGGGTTTACTGGTGGCTAGTTGACCCATTAGGTTCAGAATTTTTTTTGATTCATAATATACTTAAATTGGAATTTTTCAACCCTCGTATTACGGTTTTATTATACACAAACGTATCCTTATTATTTTCAAACTTAGGGCATTTTAAGCTTACAAAGTGACGTGGCTTTACAATAATTGCACATTTATCAGATTTTGTGCATTTTTAACTACCGATCTTATACATTTTCTTACACAATTGTACTTGTGTAAGAAAAATGTAAGAACTTTTACAAAAAATCATGCAAACCTATCAACATCAATTATGCTTTGAGTAGTTTTATAAGATATATTATATTCGTGGATATTTTTCATAGACATGTTATGAAAGTGAGTACTTTAAATTCACACCCTATATTATTTCTCTCTCTCAAATGGCATGAATCTCTGATGAAAGTCTTGTGAAGAATAATAATTAAACGGAAACTTATTAGTAACTACCAACTAGAGGTGTTCGAATCAAAGGTTGAAGGGGCAGTTGGTACATAAAATAATAAAACTAGACGTAGATGCTTAACGTGTAATTTTCATTTTATCCATTAGAAGAAAATGAAATTGAGCTTATAGTGTTGACCATTTGCCCAATTGTGTGAGTGGTAGAGACAACTTCATGATTATAATATTCTAAAATAACTGATGATGGAAACGTATCTGGAATAAACAACTTATCTTTCAAAATAATTTTAATAATTTTTTTATCCGAATTATTTGAAGGAGTGTTGATAAATAAAATTATAAATTATTTTAAAATTATAATTTTAACGTGACTTTTAAAATATGGCGAATTAAACTACCATCTTTTTAACTCTGCAATTTTGCCCCCCCCCCCCCCTTTTTTTTTTTTTTTTTTTTTTCCTGATTGTCAGATTGTTGAGTTGTAATTTATGTGAATCAGTTCACCATGTAATATTCACGTTACGTCGTTTGCAATAAAATTGTTGAATATTAAAAACTATGGTGCAATACATGATACAATTCCTTTATAATTAAAAAAAAATTGAAATTGTACGAAATAACATTGTTTAGGCCTCACAAAAACGACGTTGTCTTTACTAATTCATGTAAGCTCCAATTCATCACTCCGGACCTTCAGGGGGACGAAATTGAAAAAATTGAAAAGGTACGGTACAAAAAGTAAGACAAAATAATTAATCATTGTTTGTGTGACCCAAATAGCTTAAATTATTTTTATATTATATTTTGAACTCGTTAATTACTTTTTTATTAAGATTTATGATTAGATGTTAATTTGTACTCCCTCCGTTACACTAAATATGATTTACTTCCAGAGAGATTAAGGAGAAGCTGTAAATTGGATAAAAATGATAGGATTCACCACTTTTCAATAGTTAAATACTCTCTCCGTCTGCGATATTGTTTCCATATTTTTCATTTCGGTCCGTCCGCGATATCTTTTCCACTTCCATTTATAGAAGTAGTGTCCACAAACTTCCACTCACAACAATAGTGGGACCCAAACTTCACTCGCTATATATCCACTACTATCCACCACTTTTCTTAAAATCCGCGTCGTCCACAATGTGGAAATGATATCGCGGACGGAGGGAGTATTACCTTTTATGGAAATGAATCATTTTAATGAAACAATTCAAAATAAAAAATAAATTATTTTAATAGAACGAAGAGAGTATCATTTGAGAAAATAGAACAATAAAAATGGAACGATTAAAAAAGGTAAAATGTTACGAGAAGAGTGGAATGAAATGAGAAACTTGTTAGATAAATTTGGAAAAAATATAGTGGCTGACTTGGGAGGGGCCTATAGGTTCAATTATTGAATAAAATAAAGGCGAAACAAATTTTTAGATTCTTGTATTTTTTATTTTAATTCTTTAATTTTTATACAATTTTTTGTTTCGATAGGTACTTTTTGTAATTTATTATTTGATTCCATTTCGTCTATATTTAATTTAATGGATTTAATAGGATTGTCAACTTTTTGTTATCTACTTATGTAATGCACCATCATTTATAATGTATATAAGTCCCACATCATATCCTAATTGAGAAATTGATATAAAAATAGAAAAGAAAAAAAAAATAAAGAAAATCTTTATAACCTCTCATTAAATTCTCCTCTTTGCTCTTCCGACCTAGACACCAAAATATGATGTGCGAAAGAACCAAAAGAAGTGCGAGGAAGAAACTTGTGTTCACGTGATACGAAATTATATTTTAAAAGTATTATTTTTGTGAGACGAGTTGAAAAGTATATTGATTATTTAAAAAATTCTGCAATAATGTTAATTTTTTGAAACTTACGCATTCTTGTCATAATGGAAAATGTATTCTAAATTGAACAACTTTATCATTGGGGAAAAAATAATAATAACTTGTTCTATAAATTTGAAAAGGTAGAAATAGCACGTGACCTTCTATCATATAATCCCTAACACATTTAATTACCTCATAATTTTTTGATGTTAGGTTATTAGCCCCTCAACATCACATAAGAAGTGTAAAAAATTTCTTATATTCTTGACAGACATTTAATCCAATATTTTTCCTATTTTTATTTTCTATTTTCTCAAATGGATTTCACTCTATGTATCTAAACGGCCAATTGAGGGATAAGAAGAGTAAAATATGCATAAGATTCATAATTCTTAAAGTTTCAATTGAAAGATTATATTGTTACTGACAACCATTATATAAGCAAAATACTTTATAACTCAAGATTGAATCTATGAAATAAGACACTTGAATCTTGGAAATATCATCTGCTCAAATTATTAGCATTCATATTAATCAAATGCACGTAGAAATAAATTTTTAAAAAATGAAAATTTTCTTCTTCAGTATAGCAAAATTCAGTGAAACCCGGTGGAAAAAAAAAATAGAACTAAATGAAGCAATAAAAGACGAAGGCACGAAATTTATCTGCTTCTACAAAGCTTGACACAATATTTTTGAGATTGTATCAAATAAAATGAAAGTTTATTAAAAATACCAAATAAACTGTTCGTTCTTTTTAATACATTGATAAATAGAGTGAGACCCGCCTGAGAAATTTGAAAAAAAAAAAATTAAAAATATTGAATAAATTGTCTGTAAAAAATATAAGAGAAATTTTACACCCTTTATGAAAAAATTAAAAGGTTTATTTAAAATAAGAAAATAAATACAGTATATCTATCTATCTATCTATCTATCTATCTATCTATACTAATATTAAAGCAAAGATTTTTAGGGGAATGTGTTTCCCGCCAATTGACACACACTTTTATTCGCTGAGTATTTGGCTGCCAAAGACGCACACAAATCGAGGTCTGTATTATTGGGCTCAAAGATATTTCAACTGTCTTTCATTTGTCTTCAGAAGTCTCTCTCATCTTCGTTTTCTCATTGTCGGTGGCCATAATCCGGCGCTTCAAAAGTTATTAAGTGCATTTTGCAAATAGAAGCACATATCTCCATAGTTTGTGTGTTTTCTGATTTTTTTTTAATTTTGCAATTTTATTTTTTTCTACGACTTGATTGAGAAGTTTGAATTTGTATAATAGGTGACGATCGACGTCCAGAAGATCACGGTTATGGGGAAGGTGGATCTGGCGGAGCTCCGAGAGAAAGTCAAGCAGAAAATGGGTTTGGCATAATGGTACCAGCCGAACTTGGGCACGACGGTAAACACCCAAATCATCTCAGAAGTGAGCTGGAACACCGATTTCAGTTTTTTTTTTTTCATGTTTATGAGATTTAAGATTCAGATAACCATCGCAACGACTACTCAAATCAGTGAACTTTCAGGCAGAGTAGCAGAAAGGTACCAAAGTTTTCATCATTTTTAATTTTTTTTTGGGTATGTATAAATAATAAATGTATATTTATTGTATGTGTATGTATCTGTTTCTTACAACGGAAATGGAACTCTCTCCATCACCATCCACTTAAGCCCATCTTTTTTCACCACTCTCTCTCATCCTTTCCCGCCGTAGGAAAGAGATGCTCTTACATGAATACGACGTCTTTCGGGTGCCGCTGTTCGTCGTGTCTATGGAATTGCATTTTCAGATTGAGGGGCGGGGGGCGCTGCTGAGCTGTCTCATTGCTGCAAGTTAGCATTTTTTATAACCTTTTTGGTTTAATATTTCTTGATAATTTTTTAGGTTTATTGATTGAGGGAATTGTGCTTTGTTTTTTGTTAGGTGGTACAAATTCATTGCTTTTAACAGAGGTTCGAGTAACAGAATGTAATTGAGGAATCTTTAGCTAATTTGTTTCATCTCTCAGAAAATGGTTTCATGTGATAGCCTAATACATTGAAAATTTGTGGATTCTTTCTCCTAGAATTGTTCTGACTTACTGTGTTTCTGTAATTGATTAGCTACTGGGATTTCGTTATGTGGAGCAGCTGGTGCAGTGAGCACAGTAAAAGATTTGTAAGCCCCCTTTCTTGTATTACATTTGATACCTATGCTATCCTGTCATTATACAGCCTATCAAACGTATCCTATAGAGAAATACTGGTAGAGATAGATAGAATTACTTATTGTTCAGAGTTTTCAAACTTTCGATGATGTTCGCCGATTGGAGAAGCTTTGTTCAATTTTTCGAACTTTGAAGGTGGCGAGAAAATTTAAAAAAAAAAAATTGGTGGGGAGGGGGGGGGGGGGGTGGGGAGGGGGTGGGTTGGGGCGTGGGGTAGTGGGGTGGAGGTGGCGAGAAAAAAAAAATGGGGGTGGGGGAGGGTGTTGGTGGGGGCGTGGGGTAGTGGGGTGGGAAAAAAAAATGAAGTATGTCATAAAATATAATTGAAAGTATGGTATAAAATAAGTAAGTCAATAATAAGGGTAATATTGTCATTTAACAATTTATCCATCATTTTCCCACAAAGAGAACATGTGTATAGGATAAATGAAGTATAGGATAAAAAAAAAATTCCATCAAAGAGAATATAAGATAACAAGAGTGAAAATGATAAAATTTTTCCACCTTTTCATTTCCATCCATTTTTCAGGATAATTTTACAACCAAAAAGAATTATATGATAGGAAGTTGATCAAGGGTTTTTTGGTACGTATCTCTCTCTGGTTTGAAAAAGAAGATAGTAGCTCACTCGGTTGGACGGGTCTAGAAACAATTATTGAAAAATATAAATTGGAATCGTCACATGCCACGCTTGGAGATCGTGTGTCAAAATACGATTTGATAGTAATATATACGGGAAATAGGCCCCATCTCTTCTCTTGTGTAGAATCAAATATACATTTGTTTGGATTTCCATAAAAATAAAATAAAAAATAAAAAAGGAGTTGTGCTGTAAATTGCAGCCCTTCCCTTTCCTTTCCTTTCGTTTCCTCATCTCTCATCTTAGCTGAAAAAAGACATCGATTGATGAATGGCAGCGGCGGAGCCCTTACT
This sequence comes from Salvia miltiorrhiza, assembly GCF_028751815.1. Lineage (NCBI taxonomy): Eukaryota > Viridiplantae > Streptophyta > Magnoliopsida > Lamiales > Lamiaceae > Salvia > Salvia miltiorrhiza. Next base: position 832,417 of record NC_080387.1, on the reverse strand, counting down.
CATACCCGCTCCATCTCCACAACTCCGTGATTTCGTCATCAATCTCGCTTCTCCCCTTTCCCAATCCCAATCCTTGGACTCTACTAACCCTAGCTTTTACCAACAACACGATTACTGTAGCGGCGACGATGACGGAGCGGACCCTGCACCGCCGCCGTCCTCCTGTGGCCGCAAGAAGATGCAACGCAGTAAAACCGCCCCCGCGATGGCCGTGATGAAGGATTACCGCTCTCACCCCGCCGACGACTCCAATTTCCAATCCGATTCCCCTTCCCTAGTCCGCCAAGCCGCAATTTTGCTTCTCCTCTACCTCTTCCTGGGCATCGTCATCTACTCCTTCAACCGCGACCATTTCTCCGGCGTGGAGACGCACCCCGTCGTCGACGCGCTCTACTTCTCCATCGTCACTATGTGCACAATCGGCTACGGCGACATCGCCCCCACCACCTCCATCGCGAAGGTGTTTGCCTGCGTATTCGTGCTGGTTGGATTCGGATTCATCGACATTCTTCTCAGCGGAGTCGTGAATTACGTGTTGGACTTGCAGGAGAACATCATCCTGGCCGGAATCAAGTCGCCGGCGCAGGGGTTCTCGGCGAGGAATTACATAGTGGATGTGGCCAAGGGGCGGATGCGGATTCGATTGAAGGTCGGTTTGGCCCTGGGCGTGGTGGTGCTGTGCATCGGAATCGGGATTCTATTCCTGCATCTGGTGGAGCGGCTGGATTGGGTGGATTCCGTTTACCTATCGGTGATGTCGGTGACGACGGTGGGGTACGGGGACAAGGCGTTCAAGACGATAACGGGGAGACTATTCGCGTCGGTGTGGCTGCTGCTCTCGACGCTGGCGGTGGCGCGTGCGTTTCTGTATCTGGCGGAGGCGAGGGTGGACAAGAGGCACCGGAAGATTGCGAATTGGGCTCTGCATCGAGAAATCACGGTGGAGGACTTGTTCGCTGCTGACATCAACAATAATGGTTTCATTAGGTAACCTAATTTAATTCAATTAAATTAATTAATTTCTCAGTAACAGTAACAGACTAGTTGATGTTTGCAGTAAATCGGAATATGTGATCTACAAACTCAAAGAGATGGGGAAGATTAAGGAGAAGGATATAATGCAGATATGCGATCAGTTCAACAAGCTCGACCGCAATAACTCCGGCAAGATTACGCTTCCTCATCTGCTCCAGAATCCTTTATAGCATTTTCCAATTAATTAAACAAACTGCACTTGTTTCACACATCTAGCTAGGAATAGGATCATCACATCAATTCAGTCTCTATACAATTCGTTTATACACAACACATGCAAGTCTTGAGTTTCTCTTTTCTCACTTGCTAATATTGTTTGCCGCTGATAATTCATAACAGCATCAGCATACGTGGTGTTTGGTTAAGTTTGAAGTTCAAGAAAGAAACGGACATTTGTAAAATGATTGTTGTTTATAAGATTATGAAATAATAAGATGTGGTTAAGTTATAAGCCCAGCTTCGAAAATACAAGTTGAAGAAGCATGGAACAACTCTTCAAACAAACATTCAAAGATGTCATTAGATATGCAGCTCTAGCAAAAATACATACAAACAAACAACTAGTGTATGCCTTTTCTTACATGAAGGCGTTATGATTTCGATTATGTGTTAAGAGTTTATGATCCAAACAGCCTGATTCAATCCACTGCAAATCCTGCAAGAGAATCTGATAGTGTTTGTGGACGTCCTCCGCCGTCTTGCGGCCACCGAGCACAGCTGCCACCGCCTGCCACCGGAGCGGATGTTTCTGATCCACGGCGGCCAGAGCCACCTCAAACAGCTTGTTCTCCTCCCAACTCCATCCACACGCAGACGCAGAATCTACCATTACTGAACATCAAGTCTTAGTGTGAACTGCAGTCTGTTTCTTCTTTCAAAACAAAAGTCTACCACCAAATAACTACCAACAGTATAAAACAAGGTAGATAGCAACATATAGTTTACATAATTGGAAACTGCATCATAGCTAGTAATCAGAAAGGGGCAAAAAAAGGTGATGTTTGCTTCCAATGCTAAGACTGCATATTCTTTATGTTATCTTGTCAATTAAGATGCACAGCATCCGCCAATAATACATCGGTGGGTGAATTAAAACATTAATAATATCTTAATATAGACTCGCGGTACTCTTCCCTTTAAATGTGTACTAGTACATTCTCCCGTGCGATGCACGGGCCACGATATATTTATTTATTTTTAAAATTTTAATTTATATAAATATATTACTCCTTCCGTCTCACTCTAATAGGTTCGTTTTCCTTTTTGAGACGTCTCACTCCCATAGGCTCGTTTTTCATTTTCAGTAAAGAAATTGTACTTAATTGGTGTAAACCACGCCACTTACTCCTGAAAAGTAAGTTTCTTAATCTCCGTGCCCAAAAGAAGTGAGCCTATTGGAGTGAGACGAAGGGAGTATTATTTATGAGTTAAATTAATTAATAACAAAAAAAATTCTGTTAATTTAAATATTAGTATTTGATAATTTATCAACTTAATGAGTAGGAGTATAAGTATTAAATTTGATGAGTATTGTATAATAATTAAATTTACTGATTATAAAGCATATAATTTAAGTGAATCTCATTTTGAGCAAATAACACTAAAACTATCAATAACAATATTAATAGACGTCATATAATAATTTTGGGCTCTTAAAAGTACGAACTGCATTATTATTAAAAGTTCATATTTAAATAGCCCAAAAATAATTACAAAAATAGAAAAAATACGAATAATATAAAAACAAAATATAACAACAAATATGTTTATACAAACAAATAAATAATTTGTACATATTATTAAATAAATCTATATTACATTTTAAATTCTAATTTTAAGATAAATAACTATTTTTTTACAAATTCATATTGAAATTTCCTTCTCCTTAATTGCATTAAATTAAAATAATTATAATCAAACAATCATGTAAGTTTTTTTTGCAAGAAAAAAAAAAGACATTTAATTATTTTTTCACCAACAAACGAAAACAAAATAAAGTAACTCATCTTTTATAGTACTCCCTCCATCCCAAACGAAATGTCTTATTTCTTTTCGGCACGGAGATTAAGAAATGTGTATAAAGTAGATAAAGTGGGTTGGTGTAAATTATTTAAATATTAAGTATAGAGAGAGTGTGTATTGCCAAAAAAGGGAACATGACATTTCGTTTGGGACAGCCAAAAAAGGAAAACATGACATTTCGTTTGGGACGGAGGGAGTATTATATAAAGATGTATATACTTTATGTCAAATCTTATAAAAAAATATTATAATGATATTTTTCTATTTTTCTAATATTATAAATATCTGAAGAAAGAAAGAGAGTAAAATAAAATGGTTCAAATAAGTTCAAAGAAAGGAGAATATAAAATAGAACCTAAACCTTGCATATTAAAGATTATACATAACACAAACTTAACAAATTTTGGTATTTTTTTAAAACTTTAAAATTTATATAGTTCAAAATATTATCTACTCTATCTCAAATTTGAGATAGTTCTTTGATATTTGATTATTATTTTCTATAAAATTAAAATTAACAAATATTTTTATAATATCGTCTCAACGTTTGTTGATAATAGTGCATCATATTTTTTAATTAAAAGTTTTTATTTACATATTTTTATGTTATGTTTGATAAAGTAATCCAACAAATAAATTTGATGTTTTATTTGTTCTTTTTATCAAAAGAGAAGAGAACATGATAAATTGTGTGGAGAGAGATTAATATATAGATAATATAATAACGTGGAGTGAATAAGGAGAGAGGGGGAAAAAATGAAAGAATATAGAAAAAGAAAGAGGAGAGAGAAATATAATCACTTTAAAATTTTAAACTATAATAACTTGTTTATTTCAAATTCACATTTAATTTAATGATTTTTATATCAAATTAAAAATCTTGTCATGATCTTTAATTTAAGATACATGTCGAATATATTTTCATAAATTAAATTTAAAGATTTTTAGAAAATTATCTAAATATGAAAAATAGGTTAGAAGAGAGAAAAATTTGGAATTGAGAATAAATGGGTGAATGTATAAGAAAATGAGGAGAGAGAAAATGTGGGAAAAAATGATAGTAGATGAAGCGTAAGTTATCTCATATTTCTACATTTCTCTCTCCTCTCACCCCACTCTCTTTTAATTTCTAAACTTTTATCCTTAATTGACATTATAATTGCAAAAATGCCATTAAATTGGAGGGAAAAAAACTGGTGTTTTATATTATATATAGATGTGTATATACATATACTAATTGGGGCAAAAAATTATGAAAACACGTGGGTTTGTGTAAACAAAAAATTTATATTTAATTTGATAAAAATACAAAATTATTTACCATATCATATTTGATCTTTGATTCTTCTCTTCAAGTTGATTTTTTGATGATCTTTGAGTAGTCCTTGAGATTTGTTGGAGAAATATGCCTATGATATTTTTGGACTTGATCTTCGAGCTTTATGACATTGATGTTGAGGGCATTAGCCTTATTTTTTAATCAAACATTAGGTTTGACTTGAGTTTTACGGTTATAACGTTGATGCATAGGGCTTTGACCTTGTTTTTAGATCGAATGTTGTGCTTGGCTTGAGCTTTGGGTTGCTTCCACGAAAAACACCTTGAACCTCAATATACTGGAGAGAAATTCGTTGTTTAAAATTCTCCTCCAATTTTGAGTTTTTCAATTATGTTTTGGCATGTTTAGAAATGATATTGAGAATTGGGCTTTGGGCCTAAGCCAACACGATTATGGCCTAAGTGTCGCAGTCCGACACCTAGCCAATGATAGCGTAGACCAAGTATCGTACAACTAATAAAAGAAAAGGAAAAAAGAAATATAAAATGTCCAACTTCTAGCTGAAACATTTAATAATTATGACTCATATTCAAGGAAAAATCATACGCATGACAACATAACACTATCAAAGCATAGTTATATAGATAAAGTTTCAAAGGTTCAAGAGTGTGCCTTCCCTTAAGGGATCATACATGACTTAGACAAATTCAAACAAGTGCAATAAGAGGTATTTTCAGAGTATTGCAACAATACATACTACAAAAGTTTACATACATAACAGTGCATAGATAACGGTTTTTTTCAAAAACCGTTATGTATGAGCGCACTTTTAGGAATAGATAACGGTTTTGGAAAAATCTGTTATCTATGTAGTGTTGTCTATATGCATAGATAACGGTTTTTCAAAAATCGTTATGTTTTTGCGTTATCTATTAGTTGCATACATAACGGTATTAAAAAAACCGTTAAGCCACCGTTATCTATGACTATGACCATATTTTATAACGATTATTCATAACGTTAAAGAACCGTTATGTATAAGAGTTATTTACGACGGTTTTTGAACCGTTATCAGAGCGTCTATAAAAACAGTTATGTATAATTTTTTTTATTAATTTTTTAAAAATAATATTATATTATATTATATTATATTATATTAAAAATAACAAATAAATTATTTATCCTAAAATCTGAATTTATTCCTAAATATAGACTTTGAAAAATAAAAAAATCATAACATTTTTTTATTTTATCATTAAGTAACACTTATATAAAATCTAAATTAGAAATCTAAATACCAAAAATTGAATATTAAAAGTGAAAAAAAAGAAAAGAAAAAAGGAATAGATTTTATTTAGGAAATTTAGAAATTAACCCCCAAAACTACAAGTCCTAGTTTTTGTTCGTCTGTCTCTCGACTCTCTCTCTTCCCTCTCGACTCCGCCGCCGGCGCCGCTGCCCTGCGCCGGCCCGTCGCCGCCCACCCTCGCTGCTGCCTCGCGCCGCTGCCGCCCACCCTCGCTGCGTCTCATCTCCTCCCCAAATCTCTCTCTCTCTTCGCGATCTCTCCCTCTTTGAGAGATAGTCGCCGCCGCTGCCGAGGCAAGTTCTGGCCATAGAAGCGCGCCCCCCCTCTGTCCTCCACGGCCGCAGCAACGTCAGCCACCAAGCTCGTCGCACTTCCCTCGTCTCCCTCTTAATCTCCTCTCTCTCTCACTCAAATGCACGCAAACCACACCGCGCCTGAAATCCTAGATCTATAATCTACAGCCACCTCCCTGTCGATTCCCGTCGACCGCACGGCGGGAAGGCCGCCGCCTCCGAGCGCAGCCCAAAGCCCCCTCTTCTCTCCATACTCCGGCGACAACAGCGGCTCCCTGCCGCCGCCGTGCCCTAGCTTCAATTTTCGGCAGCGACACCGTCTGGCGAACGACCCTGTATACGTACGAGCTCGAGATTGAGTCGTGCCTCTGGAGCTCGACGTGAGCCGCGGTGGAGAAGGCTTGGGATGCTTTTGGGCGAATCGATTTTTTGATTGAAATGCCAGCATCAGAGGTAAAACCGAATTTCCTTCAGCAAAAATGTGATTCCGAAATTTCTTTTTTTTAATCTCTTTGTTATGCGCTGGATTTCTTTTAATTTTTTGTTTGGAAATTTGATGAGATTCGTTGCCAGGGTTAGATAATTTGAAGGAGAAGAGGCATTTCTTCTGCAAGAGAATGAAGAATTTGATGAATAAATGCAGCACTGATTGTGGGTACTGGAAATCAAGTGGCAAATGCAAGCAAATTATGGCTGCGTTCAACCAATGTTGTAGGTTACGTTATCAGGAAGCCCTGATTCTCTTGATGCAGAATCTAATTTCTTCATTTTAATTTCCAAGGGACATTCTTTTGTTACCCCAATTACTAGTATGCCTCCCGACTTATTCTCTTGATGCATTCATTAAGAAGGGTGATTTCATAGTTAGTGTAAACACAGGGAAGAAAGTCAAGGTAGGCTTATGAAGCAAAAGTTCATTTTTGGATGGCTATAATCTGATTCTGTATTGAATATTGCAATAGGTTCCTCGCTTGGTGCAGATGCATTTAAATGAAATGGAGGTTAGCGATTCTCTGATGCAGCTTGGGTGTTTTTAGTGGTGAATGAGATTTCTGCATTTCTTGGAAGAATGAATGTGTCTCTCAAAATGCATTTGATACAAAGGAATTATTACTTTCAATAAGAATTTAGTTGATTGACTGTCACTGCAATTTAGAATTTGTTAGATACTGATATTATATCTTTAGATTGGAGTATATTTTAATAAATGTACTAAATAGTGTGCTCCACAGGTTTTTTATTTTTATGTGATGACATGTTGCTACTGTGTAAATGTTATTGAAGGTGGAGGTTAGGTTTCTTATGTTTAGTTAATTGCTCTTAGTTTTGGGTTTTCATGGTTTCTTGATTTGTTTTGGTGTTGATGGTGTTGATTCATTTCCTTTATCTCCATTTGTGAAATCAATCGTATGCTACACGAGAGACAAGGGTGTCTTAGTTGGTAAAAGTAGATTGAACAAAAGTAGACTAAAACTTGTGATTCTAAATCTTGTTAACCCTTGGTTTGAATCGTTAAGCTACGAGTTGAGGTTGTCCGATGCCTTTGGCCGCACCCAGACCCATAACGTTGGTCTGTAGTGTTGTGACTGTAGTGTTGTGTCACAGACCTAAGCAGAGATTCGGTCAAGAAATTGCTCCGCAGTCCTTGTTGCTGTTCTTTTTTTCATTTCTTTTTTTAATTTTCAAAACTATAGTTGTTCTTCTCGTTTGTCGTCTATTTTTTTTTAAGAAAATTAACGTGTTGGAGATGATTGAATATTTATTGGAATCTGTTATGCTTCTTCAGCACTTCGCCGCAGCCGTTCATACATGATTCTTTTCCTTGGCAGTGAGATTTGTTTTTACGTGTATCGATCAGAATATCGATTTTCATACTCTATTAACATGAGATGGAAGTATCTGTAGTTATCAACTGAAATTTTATAGGAAAATTAGAAATTCACAAATGAAAATCTCAAAGGAAGAAAGGAGTTAGTGACTACGGTGTTCTCATGTTTGTGTTTGAAAGTTAGTGTCTATACTGTTTTAGTGTTTTCCTTTGTTTTACTTTGCATCAAAAGTCATGAATGTAGGTGTGTGATGATGTCTTTGTACTTTACAAGTATGGAAGTCACATTTTTGAGGTCAATAATTAAGGTAGTTGATGTTGTTATTTGATGCTATCTTTTTGTTCTCTTAGGCAATTGGGTTGTTAATAAGGATGGAAGATGTACCTCTTGAGAGACAATACGATTATCGCTTCACTGCCGACTCTCCTTTGCCAGCAGGTTAAAATTGGCATGAGTATTTTTTTTCTTTAAGTTGCAGTTGGGTTTTGTACGAGACTGTGTGGAGAAGGCTAGGGTATCTACCTTTTCTGGATCTTGACTATTGCAATTTTATGCTTTTGCAGGTTGAGGTGGCCTTCTTAAATGCGAAGCCTCAAAATCCTAATGCTCTTAGCAAGGTGATCATCGAAACACAAGTTTCTCGTGTCATAATGTTGATGAGTTAGTTTGTTTAGCCCATTTCTATTTTGTGACTGTAGTGTTGGTGCTTAAAAATAAATATATATATTTGTGCAGGTTGCCTCGTATACAGGGAAGAAGAGGGTTGTGAGTGAGTACAACAAGTCTTTAGACAATGCTTATAAGTCATCTGTGCACCAAGGGCTAGCCACAGAAATTGTTAGACAAATATTGCTTATAAGAATCTGGTGCTTATATGGTGGGAGAATTGTTAGACAGAAATTTATGTGATATTTATTATATTTGGATGATAATGTATGAATATTTTGGATGTTATATAATACTATATGTTATTGATGGCAATGTCATTTTGTTGTTTTAGAATTATTTATTTAATTTTTGAGATAAATAACAGGAAAATTTTAAAAAATATATTACAGTCATAAAAAGTGCAAAAAACCGTTATGTATTTCTATCAAAGATAACGGTTAAAATCGTTATAAAAAGTGCAAAAAATTGTTATAAAAAGTGCAAAAAATCGTTATGTATTTCTATCAAGGATAACGGTTAAAACCGTTATAAAAAGTGCAAAAATCTGTTAACTATGATTAAAAAAAAAAATTTCTAATACATAACGGAAAAATCTTAATACATAATGGTGAAAAACTGTTATGTATAACCTTTATAGATAACGGATGCATACTGTTATGTATGACGCATCGTACCGTTATTTATGCTACTAGACATCACGCCTCTCACAATCAGCTCCTGAATCGATCTTGGAAGGGAGTTGTTGTGCTCGTTCTCGCGCTTCCCACAGACGGCGCCACTTGTTGCGCAAGAATGTGGATCCGAAATCGAAAACCAAATATAAACTCACACACTCAAAGCAATATAAAGAACAGAGAAGGAATTACGTGGTTCGATCCTTGAAGGATCTACATCCACAAGACAAAGGAGAGTGTTTTATTACTGCAACGAACGAGCTTCGATTACAATCTTGAACCAGAAAAACTAAGCATGAATTTCTGGATCTAAAACCTAACACACAGACTGCGATGATGATGATGACTAAGCTAAAAGCTTATTAGTTATAACTAACTCCATCATGATATAATCTTGGCCGTTGATCAACTTGAATGGCTGAGATTAACCGAGCTTTACTTAATAACAAAATTGCTATTAAGCCCCTCCGCATACAAACTTTGACACGGATACCTTTCATCTCCATCAATTCTTCACTTTAAGCATTAATGCATGAGACAATGTAACTACAAATCTCCACCTTGTCTCTGCACTTCATGCTAAGCTGTAAAACCAAACTCCCAACTCCGATGCATCCCATACAAGGGACAAGCCAAACGGCTTCAGTTTCTGTGAATCACATTCACAAGCTTGAGACAGTACTCAAACTTCGCAGACGGTAAGGCTTTTGTCAACATGTCGGCAGCGTTATCCTCAGTCGACACCTTTTCCATTCGCACCTGACCTTTCTCGATGATATCCCGAATAAAATGCAGTCTAACGTCAATGTGTTTAGAGCGTTCATGAAAAGTTTGATGCTTAACTAAACACAAAGCACTTTGACTATCGCATCTTACCTCAACAGAATCCTGCTTAATACCAAAGTCTGATATAATACCCTTCAACCAAATGGCTTCTTTAACAGCTTCAGTGACTGCGATGTACTCTGCCTCTGTCGTTGAAAGAGCCACTACGTGTTGAAGTGAAGATTTCCAACTAACTGCAGATCCGAATAAGGTAAAAATATAACCTGACTGAGACCTCCGGTTGTCAATATTTGCTGCATAATCTGAGTCAGTAAATCCCACTAATGGAGGCTCTGAAACATCATCTTTCCTCTGAAATAGTATTCCCCTTTCTGAACTTCCCTTCAAATATCTGAGAACCTTCTTAAGTGCTTCCCAGTGATCTCTTCCCGGCTCTGACATGTATCTGCTAGTGACACTAACAGCATGAGCAATGTCGGGCCTTGTACACACCATCGTGTACATCAAACTGCCAACTAGATTAGAGTATGGAATAGCATCCATGGCCTTCCTCTCTTCCATTGAACTTGGCTTTTGATCATTGGACAGTTTGGTGTGTGTAGCTAATGGTACAACAGTTGCTTTTGACTCATGCATATTAAACTTCTTAAGAACCTTTTTGATATAATCAGACTGACACAACCACAATGTTCCAGCTGCTCTATCTCTCACAATATCCATACCAAGTATCCTCTTGGCTTCCCCTAAATCTTTCATCTCAAAAGAGTTACTAAGGTCACTTTTGATTCTTTTGATTTCAGTTTTATCATGACTTGCTATAAGCATGCCATCAACATACAATAACAGATAAGCAACAGATATCCCATTCTTCCTTTTAAAATACACACAACTATCATATTCAGATTTCATAAATCCCATTAACATCATATGCTCATCGAACTTTCTATACCATTGCCTAGAGCTTTGTTTCAAACCATACAATGACTTCTTCAGTAAACATACCTTATTCATTGATGATGGTTCCACAAAGCCTTCGGGCTGCACCATGTGTATGTTCTCATTTAACTCTCCATGTAAAAAGGCTGTTTTAACATCCATTTGCTCCAATTCAAGGTTGAACTGAGTTACAATACTAAGCAAGATTCTGATAGAAGTATGCTTAACTACTGGAGAGAAAACTTCAGTGTAATCTATACCCTCCTTTTGGGTAAAACCCCTTGCGACCAACCTAGCTTTGTATCTGATTTCCTCCTTCTCTTTAAACTCCACCTTTTTCTTGAAAATCCATTTACATGATACAAGCTTTCTGTCAAGTGGCTTTGAGACTAAAATCCAGGTCCCATTCCTTTCTAATGATTCCATTTCTTCTTTCATGGCTAAGAGCCATTTCTCCCTTTCTGGTCCTCTCATGGCCTCCTTATAGTTTTTGGGTTCCTGGTATTCCAATTCCTCAGCAACACTAAGGGCATAGTACACCATATCTGCATGAGCATATCTCTGAGGTGGTGTGATTGTTCTTCTTATTCTGTCTCTGGCCAATCTGTAATCCCTCAGTGATTCATCTTGACCCTCATTCCTTTCCATATCATGCTCATCAGCATCAATACTTTCATCTGCATTCATGAACTCTTGTTCTGTTTTCTCTTCATCAGTTTTCTCCACCTGAAAAATGTCTGATGTATCTTTGTTGCTGCACTCTCTCTCTTGACCTGGAAGTTGTTTCTCAAGGAATGGCATTTGAGATTCATTGAACACAACATCCCGACTAATTATAACTTTGTTCATCCCAGGCTCTGTACACCACAGTTTATAGCCCTTAACTCCTTTAGGGTACCCTAGCATGATGCATCTGAGTGCCCTTGGTTCTAACTTGTCTTGCCTGGTATGAGTATATGCCCTGCAACCAAATATCTTCAAGTGATCATAACTTGAAGCTTTTCCATACCACATCTCATCAGGTGTCTTAAACTCAAGAGCTGATGAAGGAGAACAGTTAATAAGGTGGCTTGCTGTCACTGCTGCTTCTGCCCAAAACCTTTTTGGCAACCCTGCCTCAAATAGCATACACCTTACCTTTTCTAATATAGTCCGGTTCATTCTCTCAATAACCCCATTTTGTTGTGGGTTTCCAGGTACGTTTCTATGCCTTTTTATGCCATTCTCTTCACAAAATGAACTGAATTCTCCTGATATGAACTCAAGCCCGTTATCTGTCCTTAAACATTTCAGCTTGGTTTCTTTTTCATTTTCAACTTTTTTACACCATGCTCTAAACTTCTCAAAAGCCTCAGTCTTGTCTTTGAGTATATAAATCCAGAGCTTTCTACTGTAATCGTCCATAATGGACATGAAGTATCTTCCCTTTCCCAAACTTTCATTTCTTGTCGGTCCCCAAAGATCAGAAAATACATAATCAAGTGGTGCTTTTGATATGTGTTTTCCTGTTTTGAAGGGCAATTTCTTGCTCTTCCCAAGTATACATTGTTCACATGAATCAAGTTTAAAAGATCCTGAACAGTGAACTAATTTCCTTTTCAGTAACTCACTTAAACCTCTTTCACCAATGTGTCCCAATCTCTTGTGCCATAATGTCAGTTCATCTTGCTTTATGGAGCTGATTTCCCCAGCAACAACATTAGCCAATAGGTAGTAGAGACCATTCTTTCTTTCTCCCTTCATGATGATTTCTGACTTCATCAAATTCATTCCTGCATTCGAAGACCTCCACTCATATCCCTTCTTCTCAAGTAGTCCCAATGATATGAGATTTCTTTTTAGACTAGGTATATATCTGACTTCCTGCAGCATTCTTATAGAACCATCATGTAACTTCAGTCTAACACTTCCTATTCCTTTGACAGCACAAGCATGATCATTGCCTAAAAGGACTGTTCCACCATCTATATACTTCAGATTACAGAACCACTCTCTTTTGGGACACATGTGAAAAGAGCATCCCGAGTCAAGAACCCACTGATCTTCTATTAGCTGCTCCACCACATTTAGTGCTTCAGCTAAATCACACTGTTCAGTGCTGTCCTTATCTTCTGGCTTCTTGTTGAACTGGACTTTCTTTCCTTTCCACGTGGGATAATCTCTCTTCCAATGACCCACCTTCTTACAGTGATAACATTTGTTTTTATCATCCTCTTCAGTATCCTTCCCCTTCTTTTGCCAAGATTTCTTGTTATCTTTCTTAGCCTTTTTGGATTTATCCTTTTGAGATTTCTGCTTTGCAGTTAATCCCTCCCCAGCAACTTCCTGCTTCTGTGTTGAAGACTTCTGCAATTCCTTTGCTTTGAGTGCAGATTGTACCTCCTCCACTGAGATATCTTTCTGTCTCCCATACAGCATGGCGTCTTTGAGGTGGTCATAAGACTTAGGCAGTGCGTTCAAAAGAATTATTGCCTGATCTTCATCTTCCACCTTTACATCTACATTTTCAAGATCATCTATGATCTTATTGAAAGCTTCTAATTGATCATCCAAAGATTTGTCATATGAAATCTTGAACGAATACAATCTTTGCTTCATGTACAATCGGTTTGCCAATGATTTGGCCATATACAGCGATTCCAGCTTTGCCCAAACTGCCGCAGCCGATTTTTCTTTAGCAACTTCCCTCAAAACCTTGTCTCCAAGGCATAGAATAATGAGGCTATGTGCCTTATCTTGTATTTCAGCCCTTTTCAATTCGAGCTCTGTAATCTTAGCTGCATCTTTCTTATCATCAGTGACAGAGGAGGAAATTAAAGATCCACCATCTTCCCTCAAAGCAGACGCAAGCCCTTGCTGGGTTAAAAGGGCTCGCATCTTAATTCTCCACAACCCAAAATCATTCTTACCTGTAAACTTCTCTGTTTCCATTTTGGTTAACGACATCACGCCTCTCACAATCAGCTCCTGAATCGATCTTGGAAGGGAGTTGTTGTGCTCGTTCTCGCGCTTCCCACAGACGGCGCCACTTGTTGCGCAAGAATGTGGATCCGAAATCGAAAACCAAATATAAACTCACACACTCAAAGCAATATAAAGAACAGAGAAGGAATTACGTGGTTCGATCCTTGAAGGATCTACATCCACGGGACAAAGGAGAGTGTTTTATTACTGCAACGAACGAGCTTCGATTACAATCTTGAACCAGAAAAGCTAAGCATGAATTTCTGGATCTAAAACCTAACACACAGACTGCGATGATGATGATGACTAAGCTAAAAGCTTATTAGTTATAACTAACTCCAGCATGATATAATCTTGGCCGTTGATCAACTTGAATGGCTGAGATTAACCGAGCTTTACTTAATAACAAAATTGCTATTAAGCCCCTCCGCATACAAACTTTGACACGGATACCTTTCATCTCCATCAATTCTTCACTTTAAGCATTAATGCATGAGACAATGTAACTACATAACCGTTGTCTATGATACGTATCATAGACAACACCACTATACACAACGGTTTTTTTGCTCATAGATAACGGAAAAAATCTGTTATTCAAAGACCACAATACTAGACAAGAGAAAATGGACTCAACAACAACGAACTTTGCCAATTTTCCTTCCCCAATCACCACGTCAGCCAAGTTCGCCTGATTTGCAGGCTTTGATGCTGGCCGAAAAGGTTGTTGTTGGGGACCCTGCTGGTTTCTTTGAGAACATTGATAGGACTTATGACCAGGGGTACCACAGGTGTAGCACATCACCTTCGTCTTTGTGATTTTCTTATTTGTTTTGAATGTTCATTCTTTCCATCGTGCTTTGTCTTCTTAAAAGCTTGTGATTTTCCTGTTCCTGCAACACCATCAGATTCAACAAGATTAACCTTCGAAAAATTAACAAAGTTCGATGGCTTATCATTGAGGCGATTAGCCTTTTCAGTCTGCATGTGGCTGATGAGCTCTTCAAGTGACAAGTCCATCTTCTTGTGTTTCAACATGTTCCGATATTCAGACCAGGATAGAGGGAACTTCTCGGTGAGCACATTAGCCTGGAAGATTTCACACATCTTCATTCCTTCGTTGAGCACAGCTGCTCCACGATGGGTTTTTTGTCCGCCATCTGAAACTCTAGCCATTTTTTCGACAACGTACTTCTTTAATCCAACGTCATCACCACCATATATCTTTTCCAGAGTCTTCCATATTTTCTTTGTCGAACGGCAGTTGACGAATAGATCGAAGAGACTATTCGTCATGTGGTTTAGAATGTGACCACGAACAGTTTTGTTGTCCTTCTCGTATTTGGCCCGACCGTTGTCATCGGGTGGAAGAGGCGGGGCAACGTCTGTACCACCGACGGCGATGACAATTGTGGTGACGGGTGGAGGAGCGGCAGGGCCTTCCTCGAGCAACACGTAATCGACTTCGAGTTGCTCGAAGAAGATTAGCAGTTTTTGAGACCATCTCTTGTAGTTTGATTCGTTCAGAGGTTCCAATTTCAACAAATTGGGCAGAGCACGGTTTGATAGGGCCATTAGGATAGCTTTTAAATTGTTGGATCAAAGCCACGCCAGAAATTCAACAATAAGAACAAGCAGCAGGCTGATTTCCAGAAGCGCACGCCACCTGCTCGATAAATTAACTCTTGAACCTGCAAAATAGAGTAGAAGAAAGGAAAAAGAGAGGACTTGTGCCACGGCCCACCGTTGCCTTAAAAGCTATCTCGGCAGACCCTCCAATGACAAGTCTCGTTGTCGATTGCTTTCCAAGGTTAACACAACAATCCTTCAATTGTGTGCACTCACAGAAGACGGAGTGGAGACGCATTACAATTAGAGAAGAGAAAAAAGGTGTGTGTGAGTTTGAAAATTGAAGGAAATTTGCAGCAACCTGTGTAGAGAAAGAGATATGCTGCTGTCATGTATTCTGGAATGGAGTAGCAGCCGTCTATATTTTTGGAGAAGAAAGAATGAAAGATAAATAGGTGCTTAGCCCCACCCCAGTTTCCCCAAACGTGAGTTTTGTTTCCAACAGCCAATGACCAAGTCAACAACCAAAAATAAGCCCCAAACTTTTGCATAAATGGGCTGAATTTCATTTCGTATAACAATATATGCAGGGCTGAGTAGAAAGGTACCTAGTGAACACATGACAAAATAGTTGAAAACCTTGCTCTCTAGACCTATATGTCAAACTTGCCCCTTTTTAATGCAAACATAAGAATAAATGAGTTGAAAAATACTTGTACATGCAATTTATGTAATAACATCAATCAGTCATATTTATATAACATATGTTTGCAGACAATAAATGTGTATGCGACATCTATGACAATATAACATCAACTCAAGTGAAGAGAAGTAGGCCTCTTTCCCAACATCGTGACCGACCGACAAAAAGACGGCTCACGATCACAATTTTTTGCAAAATAAGCCTTCATGTCATAAATTTTCAGTATAGGGCTAGGGTTACGCATTGGGTCAGACCCAGACCGACCAGCCAGGACCAACAACCCGAAAAATTTTAAAAACTGGATCGACCCGAACCAAAAAGTGAGGGAGGACCGAACTCGAACTTCGGGTCCGATTTGGTCCGGGTCCGACCTGCCGAATTTTTAGATTTTTATTTTCCATGTTTACACTCAATTCTCAAATTTAAAACTTAAAAAAATCGATACCAACACATTTCTTAATCTCAAATATTCCCAATCCACAATCACAATAAAAAAAACATATAATTAAAATCAATCCATTACATAATAATCCATGTACAGTTTCCATTAAGTCTAGTGTAACTTGTGTTAATGATTGAGGAGGTTGCTGCGTGTTGCCGACTGACCACAATTCCATATTTGATATTTCCATGCATGAAAAGCAAATACAAAGGCTCTAAAGCTATACATAAATTCATTACAGCACGACCATAATTCCTCATACATAAATTCATTAAAGCTATACAATATACATAAAAGCTCTAAAGCTAGAACAATAGAAAATAAGCATATCTATATAACAACAAAATAATTATAGAACACAAATATCGAACATAATTCTCCATACATAAATTCATTAAAGCTGTACAGTATACATAAAGGCTCTAAAGCTAGAACAATATAAAATAAGCGCATATATATAATAATAAAATAATTATAGAACACAAACATCGAACAACAAAATAAGTTTTAGACTTTTAGTTAGGTTAGATGATATTAGATAAATATAATTTTATTTATTAAAAAAATATAAATTAAATAATTATTCAATAGGTACGGGTCGGTCCGGATTTGGTGGGTTCCAGCGGGTTTAGACCCGGACCGACCAAAAAATTAATCGGTCCTTACAAAGTAACCCAGACCAGACCGTGTGTATCTATTAGGTCGGTCCGATCCGGGTCCGTGTAACGGGTTCAGATTGGGTCTGCTCACCTTTATATGAGAAGTTATACATTACGTTTGCCTATACGGAGAAGGAGTCTCTATATGCCTTGCCGATAAGGAGCCATGGTATGCCGATATAGCCAATTATCTGATTATAAAGGAAGTTCCACCAGGAGGTCAAAATCCGAGAAATAGAAGTTGGGCCGCACAAGCCCGATCCTATTTTTGGGAAGCCACTCACCTATGGAAGATCGAAGCAAACCAGGTCATACGGAGGTGTGTTCCTGAAGATGGTTGATTTGGAAATTTTGGATCGATAGCGAAGCTTGGCTCGGTGGTAGCTGACCACTTGTAAACACCTCGACGATTGAGGAGTTTTGGCCTAGCCCGACGGAGGTGTTGAAATTTGGGGGTTGTGGAGGCTCACTTGGGAGTTGTCTACCGATCTGGCGAGGACGAAATGAGTGCGTGAAGAAGATGGAGATGGAGCGGCAGACGTGGTTGAGATTCGGTGAGCGGCACGATCCAACGGGTGAGGGCGGCGGCGGCGACGAAGGAGGATGGGACGTCGTGGTGTGTAGAACAGAGAGAGAGAGACATGGGAAGGGGAGGGGGTTGTGATTTGGCATTTTTGATGCCACGTTGGCATTCCGACTGCCAACTCAGATTTAAATTGGCCGGAAAATTACTCCGGACGGACATTGCAATAAATTGAAATATGGATGAAATTTTTGCTACAGTTAAAAGATTATCAAAAAACCAGATTTTCGAATAAGATCAGGTATTTTCATGCAATTAACCCTAAATAATATCAAACCAATAAAGCAATTAAAACTCATCAACATAATAAATGACCACTTTGGTCACTATATACCATGGGGAAATTTGTGTAACACCCCGTGTTTACCCTAGCTAAATTTAGAGTAATTTTGAATTTAGATGATTAAGATTTCACGCCGGAGATTTTAAAATGAATTGAATTTTAATTCCAACATCAATAATTTACAAAACCTTTGTAAATTTGAGTCATTTAAATTCTTACGCATTTCATACTTATTTAAATTGAGCTTTTGCACGAGCTATTTATTTAGTGAACGTTGAAAATTTTAGAGATCTGATAATTCTTTCATAAAAAAAAGTTTAATTCTCAAATCCTCACTCACCTTATTCACACTCACGTCTCCATCAAAAGCCTTGCCCCTACCCTAAAGCCATGCTTCTACATAGCTTTTAGCCATACTTGGCAGCCACCAACTCCCCTAATTTCAGCCCTCAAACACCTCTGCATAGTTGAAGGAAACCCATCCCTTGCACTTTCACTAGCAACTCAAATATCCTTCAAATTACTCTCTCATTCCAGCCTATCCATGGAGTTTCAAGTATACTGTAGTAACCCGCTCTCTTAATTATATTTAAGATTAGTAATGCGATAATTAATTATTGCATCTTTCTGTGATGAAACCCAATGTTGATCTATGTTTGTTTTCGACTTATGATTTTGAGTTATATAAAACTTAAAGCAGAGTTATTATTTTATTTCGCGTGAGAAACCGCAATAAGGATTATTGAGCAATCAATAATTTTTATTCCAAGTTCATAACTGACTTAGCAAAGTTATGTTATTTAGTAGAAATATTATTTATATTATTAGTTGTTATTATTTTTGTACTTGTTTAAGTCGTGAATTTATTCCCGCTTGTGAGGAGAATTAAATCTTCGGATTTAATTTAGATATTAGATGAGCAAACGAATTTAAATCTACATATTTAATTTAGAATTATTTTTACAGTCTATCGATATTAATATCAAGCAGATACACCATCACACGTTACATATTACAGTTATAAAAATTCTTTCCTATACTCCTATTACACACCGGCTGCATCATCAAAGGTGAATGAGTAAAAGAAAGAAGAAAAGAAATAGGAGAAAGAAAGGAAATAGGGAGGAAATAGGAGAAGAAACAAAAGAGAGAGGAGGCGTGCGTGTGTAAAGCAGCAACAGCTCTGCCACAGCCGCCCAACTCTACCAATCCCCTTCTCCCTACACCCTACCCCTATTCCTTAGCAGCTGCCAGCCGCCCCACTTCACCAATCTGTTAGTCAAAGGTTCTACAATTTTTTCAAGTTTGGCAGCAACTCTTTCCATTTTTGCTGCTTGCAGCAACATTCCCTTTTGTCAACATTTGCTGCCAACAACTCTTCCCATGTAATCTCATTATCAGCCAGCAACTCCCTCATATTTTCTTTCCTCGTGCGCTGTCATTCAAAGGGGAGGAATTGATTCAGCTGCTGTCAAGCTGGAAGAGTATTTCCCCACTGTATTCAACAACGCCAACCAAAAGAACAAACATTGCAAGGTATTCATTATTTCAATTTATTCAAGTTCCGACTATATGCATCATATGCCCAGTTTTAGAAATGCATAGTATGAGAGGAGAAGCATGACCATATTATCGAAATAGAACTCACTAGCAAACCAACAGATTATATGAACTCATTTTTATGAGAAACATAAGCAGAGATAATTACAGCAAGATAGAGAGTAATACTTCCCTCTTATGCTTAGAACCGAGCCATTTGGGGCTCGGCTTAAACGAGTTCAGCCGAGAGTCGCGAGGGAGAGGAGAGGCTAGATAATTGTCGAACAGAGGGATTTAAGAGAGTGAGAGACAGACGGATTGAAGAGAGAGGGAGGTACCGGCGGCGGTCAGCGAAGCTACCGGCAGCGACTCGCCGGTACTCCAATGGCTTGATGTCGACTTCACCGGAAAGGGAACTGCGGCGGCCGACACCTCGGCTGGAGGCGTGATCGAGAGAGAGAGAGACCCGAGGACAGCAGCCACGGCGTTACCAAACTGGAGGGGACGAGGCCGACCGGTACCAGGACAACAGCAGCGGATCGGCGAGCCTTTCACTTGCCGCCGGGAGGAACAGCGGCAACAGTCCAAGGGCAGCAGCGGCGCGATGAGGGCGTCGGACACTCCCCTGCTCGCCGGCCTTCACAAGGCGGCGGCGGAACTTCAGCGTGAGGGAGAGAGACCGGAACCGATGGCCGCTGAACAGCCGAGGAAGAGGGCCGATCAGATCTTGGCCGAGAAAGAGAGAGAGCGGCCGGAAGGAGAGGAGGCCGACGGGCTCCAGGCCGGAGCAACGCCGCTCCCAGACGGCGACCGGCCGCCCAATTTCGAAAGGGTAGAAGCAGCAGCAGCAATGATTCCTTGAGAATCAGGGCTCGATGTTGGGGGAGGAAAGAGGACGGCGCCGGGGCTTTGACGCGTCGACAGATGATGCCGGCCGAAGCAAGTGACGGCTGAACGGCCGGAGGAGGCGCAGCGACCAGAACTTGGCCGAGAGAGTGAGGGAGAGATCGGCTCCTTGAGAAGAATAGAGAGAGAGACCGAGTGGGAGAGATAAGGAAGGGTTGGGCCTTTACCTTTTGATAGATTGGGCTTGTGATTAAATGGTTCTGGGCCTCCTCCTTAATTATTTTACTGGGCCACTGTATTTGATTTATTGAGCCCAACTATTTATTCAGTAAGTGGGCTACTGTTTTAATACAGTTGGACCAAATTCATTTTAATTATATGATTTGCCTTAATTGGTTCATTGTGGATTAATTATTCTTTTATTGATTGAGCCAGATTTATTTACTTATTCAGTCCAATTATCTGATTCATTCACTCGAGCCATTTATTATTTTTATTTGGGCTGCAGATGTAAATAATAGTGGGCTGCCATTATTTATTTATTCAAGCCCACTTTTACTCATCTAATTATTAGGCTGCCTTATGTTTGGGCCTTTTAATTATTGAATTATTACTACTATTATTATTTCTTCCATATTTATTTAAGCTCGATTAATGATTAACCTCGATTATTGATTAATTCGATCCGATTATTTCTAATAATGGATGTATTATTACGAGACCACTAAGGAAACGAGTCGATTTAGCTATTCCCTTTTTATCGATTAAATAGCGCGAGATTTATTTAATTATCAAGTGGGTTAGAACACCCTAAGATGAGCGGATTAATTTTAGTTAGTTATTCGACTTCATGAAGCGAGACTTAATTAGTTTTACTAATCTGATGGCCAGGATTAATATTAGAATATCCTCGATTATTAGTCCCGAGTAATAATTCATGCATAAGAGAGTCATGCATAGTTAATTTTGCACTCTCATTATTTGAGGATTTTGTTCGAGCAATACCTTATTTAAATTTCTCGCAATAAAGGTCAAGCGCGAGAGCAATAACTAGATTAAGAGCCGCTACACCACAACAAGAGTTGCTATCAGGTGGGCATTACTTTCATATATATCAAATGAGTTTAAATATTACGTTCAAGCAAGTTATTTCATGATTAAATTAATTGAAGTTATTTCAAATATTGTCTTGCCATAAAATATTTAAATTTCAGTATGATATCTATCTGATGTGACTTTTATCATGTAATCGAATTCGGGTCTTGAGCAGTTGATAGCTATCCTGCCAGGGCTAGTGTACACCAGTGACCGTGAGTCATCTAGCGGGTTGGCCGGTCAAGTGACCGTGAGAGGTGGCCACCTCTCCGGCACACAGTTCCAGATATGATAGATTACAAGAGAACTTAGACTGCAGTCGAACTTTAAGAATCACAAATGAACTTAGTAAGCTTGGGCCTTTTTAGCGAAAAACTCCCTTGCTGTACTGTTTATGATGGCATGACAATTTACAGTTTTGAAGCATGTATTTTTATACTTAGGCATACGTGCCCACTGAGTACTTTTGTACTCAGCCCTGCATATATTTCTAAATGTGCAGGTTGAGTAGCTGCCGAAGGTGATGAAGTGACGAGCGGGACTCTTTTGTCTTATTATGTATTAATGAACTCTAGGGATACATGTCTTCACACATGTAATCAGAACCTTATTCCGTTGCGTACTCAGAAGTTTTATGTTATTTTGGCTAAGTCGGAGTTATCCGAACTTACTAGTTATTTGAGTCTAAACGACTAAACCTCCGTTATATTATAAATATCCCTTTTGTTAACAATGATGAAATGCGATCCTTCCTTGTTTAATTATTCCCCTTTCTACCCCGCTTCTAATCCCCCCTCCCTTAGTCACGGTTTCCCCGGCTTAATTATCCTTAATTAAGGGCCGGTCGTGACAGAGTGGTATCAGAGCGAGGTTATTTGCTCTGAACCCTAGAGTTAACCCATTTTTCTAGTATGATCACTAGTATATATGAGTCAGTCAACCAAAGCTCATCACTTCATCACATCGTCATGCTCAGCAAGAAAGAAGGTGGTAATGATTTTAAAACATTGAGAAGTTCACGTTCTATATGAATGTACTGATGCTTACATTCAAGTTTTATGCTTTATTGATTGATTAGATATCTCAATGAACTTAGATGCATTAAGAATGCATGATCACTGTTACGAGAAGAACAATAGAAGCTAGAAACTCAGTTATATTTCACTATAGCCATGGTGAAGAGCTGAGAAAGAGGAAGAGAATCCAATGAAAGCAGTGCAAGCAGAGTGCCACGCACGAATCACTGAAGCAGGCATAGTTCTTCATTCAGGTTGTTCACGCGAGACGGAACACCTAATCGACTATTGCCTTATTCAATGATAGTTTAAGTATGATATTGCTTATAGCGATGAGTGTGACTTATGTAATCAGTTAGCTAATCCCTAATAAGTTGAGACTCACTTCTAGCCTCGATTATCACTAGTTATGGCATGAAGAGAACCTTTATGATTTATGTTCAACCTTTAGAGTTAGACTCGCATCGGGTCATAACGCTTTGCTTAATGATGATATAGTATTGCGACTAGAACTTTCAGCTTGCAATTCCTGATATACGGAACCTTTTACATTACCTATTACATTACACGGGACATGGTTGAGAACCCTTATTGATTATGATCACGTGCTACGAATCCGAAAGACGAGATGTGACATGGATACTAGCAGTTACCAACCATTATGATTGACAAAAGAAAAATCTATGCAAATGCATAAAATGGGATAAATTCCCAAGGATGGTTGCAAGTTTAATAAGAGCTTGAAATGTCGGCAACGGTTCGACGATGGGGTTAAAAGATTGAGATTCTAACGAGACCCTAAGAGTATACTCAAGTTAAGTATACATACCTTACTCTATCAAAGACATCGCCCCAATTACAACATCTCGGGTTAGACGATCAACATAGTGACCAGAATGAAGCGTTGACTAAAGCCGTTCCATGACTTAGTGTTATGTGTAGCGATCCATACTAAATAAGATGCTCAGAGAAGCAAAATCTATTTCATTATGAAAGATGTCATGATTCAGAAGGTCCTTCGCAAGGGCACGTTAGTGTTTCAATTTACATGGTCACATTTCAAGCATGAACGCTCAATGCTAGAAGTAACATATTAAGATCGTTTAGATTGTTGAGTAAGTTTGAATACTGTTGAAAGGTCTTACTTCGCTCATAGAAGATTTTAGGAAATGATGTTGATTATAGAAAATAGACTTCAATCTTGAGAATCTCTAGAACATTCTCAATGATAGATTTTAGATATTAAAAAAAAAAAAATGGAGATTTTATAACAGAGGTACCTTTTTCAGCTAGTGATCAAGAATTACCAAGTTCGGAAAAGTATTTCCGAGTAACTGAGAAGTAGTTGTGTCGGACCTGGCCAGTCCACATGGCCAAAATCTCAGTAGTCGTCATATATGGGTCTTTAAACCTATATATTTTAAACCTTCATCTGAAAAGCCAAACGGGTTCAGACTATTAGGTCATTTCGTTTCGACCTTTCAGTCAATTCATTTCTATCCTATGGTTATTCATTTTCAATTGTTTGGCAAATTATTGAAACACTTTGCCTAATTGCCATTTGTGATTTGAATCATTGCGATCTACTAGCTGTTGGTAGATTTTCTGTGACCCAAGGACAAACAGATACTCATCAGATTAAATCAGTCAAACACGTATGCTTCAACCCAAGGGTCAAGCACGTAATGCATACAGACAATCTCTTGTGCATTTAGTAGGACCTTATTTGTGTATTTCGAAAACGATGATCATTTCGATACTTTTGTATGCCCCTATGTTGGCTTAGTTATTTTGACTAGTATTAGTACGGAGACGCGAAACCTTGGGGCGTTCCGTGACTGAGCTCTTTCATGATGAATTTGCAAGATAGCCAGTTCATCATGTATAATGCTTGAATAGATCACCAGATCTATATTCAAAAGTTGATGAAATAGTCCTCATTGATACTAATTTCCCATGTCTATGTAGCGACTCTATCAGTCTTTTGCGGCAAGTCACTTCCGCTATGTTATTTATATACCTTCATGAGAAAAAGTACGAGCGAGATTCGAGAATCAAGAAAGCAATTTACAGAATTGATGATATGCATCTGTGGTGACTATATGTCGACTCATCGGAATGCCAACAAAGCAAAGACGTCCGAGAGAAGGGGAAAGAATTCCCTGAAATGAAGGAAGAGGCCCAGAAACAGGGCCAGAACTATAAATAGTCCCACCACCTGTTCAGCCAGAACGGCGGATTGAGGAATTATTCTTGCGACAGAACCCACCTACCTTCAACGGGACAGGAGACCCGGCAGAAGCTGAAACTTGGGTTCGCACTATTGAGCGCATTTTCAACTTCCTGCGTTGCACCCACCAAGAGCGCCTGACTTGTATGTCCTTTCAGTTGACTGGGTCAGCTGATTTCTGGTGGGAAGTAAGGATGAAAACGATGACACCAGAGCAGTTAGAAAACCTGACATGGGAACAATTCAAAGCCGGTATATATGACAAATATATACCCAAGAGCTACCGCAAGAAGAAGGAAGCTGAATTTTACAATCTGAAGCAAGGGAAGATGTCGGTAACTCAATACGACAGGATGTTCTGCGATATGTCTAGATATGCGCCGGAACAAGTTGACACAGATGAGAAGATGGCTGAAAAGTTTTGTGCCGGTCTGAGGCACGAGATTAGGATGGCATTGGCAAGCCACGGAGGATTGTCCTACACTGAGTCGCTCAGCCGAGCATTAGACATTGAGTCAGCCATGCCAGGAGAAAGACTTGCAATTGTACCTGCGCCAGCACCTCCACATGATCAAAGTTATAATCAGAATTTCAAAGGAAAGAGGAGATGGGACAACAGTAACCCGAACCAAGGCGAGAAGAGGCCATGGCAGGGACGGGTCTTCCAGTCACAGGGCTATGGAAACCAGGGCGCACCGAAACAGATGGGAAATAACCAACAGAGGGCCCCACCTTGCCCCAAATGTAACAAAAGTCATGTGGGAATCTGTAAGGCCGGCAGTGATAGTTGCTATATCTGCAACCAGAAGGGGCACTATGCAAACCGGTGCCCGAATAAGCAACACGGAACGGGTTCAAGGCCGAACCCACCTATCCAGGCTCTGCATCTGCGAGCAATCCAAGCTTATCCTCAACCAAACCCAGGGCAGCAACTGCAACAGTATCAGCAACCCCAGTTTCAGCAGTTACAGTCGTTTCGGCCACAACAGCAACAGCCGTTTCAGCCACAACCACGTCGACAACAGCAACGACAGCAAAAACCACAGGGAGGGCCTCGTCATGCTAGAGCCTATGCTATGAGGCAGAAGCAGCCCGAGAACAACCATGGAAACCTGGCAGGCATGGGCATGCTACTCAATACTCCTGTTGTACTTCTATTTGATACGGGCGCATCGCATACTTTCATTTCAAGTACATGTGTCGACACCTTAAAACTTAAAATGGAAAGAGCTGACCAGGAGTTGAGTATATCATCACCTATAGGAGGGATGACGACAGTAGATCATGTGTGTTTGAACCTAGAACTGAACATAGGGTCACTCAAGATTGTAGTGAACAACTCGTATGTTATACCGATGGGAGATGTGGACATAATCCTAGGAATGGACTGGCTAGCCGAGAACTATGCCACCATCCTTTGTAACGAAAGACGGATATCGTTTCGACCCCCAGGAAGAGAGCTGTCACATTTCCACGGAATTAGCATGGGGAGAAGAAAGATGATCATCTCCGCCCTACAAGCAACGAAAATGATGAAGAAAGGATACCCAGCTTAGCTCGTATACTTGCACGGAGAACTGGGAACTGAAAGGAGCATAGAAGATGTAGCAATTGTACGGGACTTTTCAGAAGTATTTCCAGAGATTCTGCCAGGGCCACCACCGGACAGACCAATTGAGTTTACCATTGATTTAGAGCCGGGGCAGCTCCCATATCAAAGGCACCGTACCGGATGGCTCCTAAAGAGTTGGAAGAACTCAAGATACAACTGCAAGAACTTTTGGAACTTGGATTCATTAGGCCAAGTGTATCACCTTGGGGTGCACCCGTACTTTTCGTGAAGAAAAAGGATGGCACATTGCGAATGTGCATAGACTATAGAGAACTGAACAAAGTGACACTCAAGAACAAATATCCTTTACAAAGGATAGATGACCTCTTCGACCAGCTCAAGGGAGCAAGCGTGTTCTCGAAGATTGATTTGCGGTCTGGTTATCACCAGCTGAAGATTCGACCAGAAGACGTACTTAAGACAGCGTTTCGAACTAGGTATGGCCACTACGAATTTGTAGTTGTGCCATTTGGGCTAACTAATGCGCCAGCCGTGTTCATGGACCTCATGAATCGAGTGTTCCATCCGTACTTAGACAAATTTGTCTTGGTATTCATAGATGACATCATGATCTACTCGAAGAACGAGAAAGACCATGAGGAACATCTGAGAATTGTCCTAGAAACGTTGAGGACGGAGCGCCTTTAAGCCAAATTCAGCAAGTGCGAGTTTTGGCTCAGCGAAGTCACGTTTTTAGGACATATTGTGTCATCAGAAGGGATTAAAGTGGACCCTGAGAAAGTGCAAGCAGGTGCGCGAATGGAGATCGCCTACTAACCCTAATGAGATAAGAAGTTTCTTAGGATTGGCATGTTACTATCGGAGGTTTATGGAAGGATTTTCAAAAAATTGCAAGGCTAATGACGCAACTACTCAGGAAGGGAATAAAATTTTCTTGGATAGAGGAGTGCGAGAAGAGCTTCCAAGAACTCAAGGAAAAGTTGACTACGGCACCAGTGTTAGCCGTCCCAACAGCTGATAAGGAATACGTGATCTACACAGACGCGTCCAAAAATGGACTTGGCTGCGTGCTGATGCAAGAAAGAAGAGTGATAGCATATGCGTCACGACAGCTTAGGCCACATGAACTGAATTACCCGACTCATGATCTGGAGTTAGCTGCAGTGGTGCATGCGCTGAAAATTTGGAGACACCACCTATATGGAGTTAGGTGTGAGATTTTCACAGACCACAAAAGCCTGAAGTACTTTTTCGAGCAAAAGGACCTTAACATGAGACAAAGGAGGTGGCTCGAACTAGTGAAGGATTATGACTGTGGTATTAACTATCACCCGGGTAAGGCCAATGTAGTGGCTGATGCATTGAGTCGTAAGACTCAATCTAAATTGGGATCTCTCATCACTCGAGAGATGGAACTCATAAGAGAATTTGGTAGAATGAGCATAGAAGTGGTCAAACCACCAGGAACGATAGCAAGTGTTGTGGCAACGGTACCTAACTTGAGGAAGACGATCGTAGAAGCACAAAGAAAAGACGGGAAAATGGAAAAGCTACGGGAAGCGGTAAGGAAAGGAGGCGTCAAGAATTATCAAGAAGCATCAGATAATGATATCCTCTTTGAGGGAAGGATATGCATCCCCCACGATGATGAACTTAAGGATAAAATCATGAGCGAAGCTCACGATACCCCTTATACTGGCCACCCGGGGAGCACTAAGATGTATCAAGATCTAACGAAGCATTTTTGGTGGGAAGGCATGAAAGAGACATAGCATCCTTTGTGGAGAGATGCTTAGCTTGCCAACAAGTGAATGCCCTACACCAAAGGCCATATGGAAAGCTACAACCATTGGAAATCCCGGATTGGAAGTGGGAGCACATAGCAATGGATTTTGTGACCAGTTTGCCCAAGACAAGGAAAGGAAACACTGCCATTTGGGTAATAGTGGATCGACTCACGAAGTGTGCTCATTTTATACCAATATCGATCACATACGGGTCACACAAGCTAGCTCAGTTGTATGTTCGAGAGATTGTGCGCTTACACGGCGTGCCCGTGTCGATCACTTCAGACCGAGACTCAAAATTTACTTCTAGATTTTGGATGAGCTTACAGAAGGAGTTAGGCACGAGGCTAAATTTCAGCACCGTCTTCCATCCACAGACAGATGGGCAATCTGAAAGGACAATTCAAACACTCGAAGACATGTTAAGAACAGTGGTGTTAGACAGAGGCGGAAATTGGGAATCACTACTGTCATTGATCGAGTTTGCCTACAATAATAGTTATCAGGCGACCATTGATATGGCGCCTTACGAGGCGCTGTATGGAAGGAAGTGCAGATCCCCGCTTTACTGGGATGAAGTGGGTGAGAGAAAAGTTTAGGACCAGACATGGTCAATGAGATGGTTGAGATAGTCCGCCAGATCAGAGGGCGAATAAAGGAGGCACAAGATAGACATAAATCTTACGCTGATGCACATCGAACTGAGTTACGTTTTGAAATAGGAGACAAGGTCTTCCTAAAGGTATCTCCTACCAAGGGGATAACTAGGTTTGGTGTCAAGGGAAAACTTAGGCCCCGATTCGTAGGACCTTATGAGATTCTAGAGAGGATAGGCCCAGTGGCCTATAGGTTGGCATTACCGCCAAGTTTTGGAAACGTTCACAACGTTTTTCACGTGTCACAACTCAGAAAATACGTCTACGATCCAAAGCATGTGATCCACCAAGAAGAGAGAC
Organism: Salvia miltiorrhiza; assembly: GCF_028751815.1. NCBI lineage: Eukaryota > Viridiplantae > Streptophyta > Magnoliopsida > Lamiales > Lamiaceae > Salvia > Salvia miltiorrhiza. The sequence goes on along the minus strand of NC_080387.1, from coordinate 803,340 downwards.
CAGAGGCCATTCTAGATCGAAAAGTGCAACAACTCAGGAATAAGGCAATCACATCAGTGAAAGTCTTATGGCGACACCACGGACAAGAGGAAGCCACGTGGGAGCTTGAAGATAAGATGTAGGAGAAATACCCCGAACTATTTTAGAAGAGATATGCAAATTTCGGGACGAAATTTTTGTTAAGAGGGGTAGTATGTAGTAACCCGCTCTCTTAATTATATTTAAGATTAGTAATGCGATAATTAATTATTGCATCTTTCTGTGATGAAACCCAATGTTGATCTATGTTTGTTTTCGACTTATGATTTTGAGTTATATAAAACTTAAAGCAGAGTTATTATTTTATTTCGCGTGAGAAACCGCAATAAGGATTATTGAGCAATCAATAATTTTTATTCCAAGTTCATAACTGACTTAGCAAAGTTATGTTATTTAGTAGAAATATTATTTATATTATTAGTTGTTATTATTTTTGTACTTGTTTAAGTCGTGAATTTATTCCCGCTTGTGAGGAGAATTAAATCTTCGGATTTAATTTAGATATTAGATGAGCAAACGAATTTAAATCTACATATTTAATTTAGAATTATTTTTACAGTCTATCGATATTAATATCAAGCAGATACACCATCACACGTTACATATTACAGTTATAAAAATTCTTTCCTATACTCCTATTACACACCGGCTGCATCATCAAAGGTGAATGAGTAAAAGAAAGAAGAAAAGAAATAGGAGAAAGAAAGGAAATAGGGAGGAAATAGGAGAAGAAACAAAAGAGAGAGGAGGCGTGCGTGTGTAAAGCAGCAACAGCTCTGCCACAGCCGCCCAACTCTACCAATCCCCTTCTCCCTACACCCTACCCCTATTCCTTAGCAGCTGCCAGCCGCCCCACTTCACCAATCTGTTAGTCAAAGGTTCTACAATTTTTTCAAGTTTGGCAGCAACTCTTTCCATTTTTGCTGCTTGCAGCAACATTCCCTTTTGTCAACATTTGCTGCCAACAACTCTTCCCATGTAATCTCATTATCAGCCAGCAACTCCCTCATATTTTCTTTCCTCGTGCGCTGTCATTCAAAGGGGAGGAATTGATTCAGCTGCTGTCAAGCTGGAAGAGTATTTCCCCACTGTATTCAACAACGCCAACCAAAAGAACAAACATTGCAAGGTATTCATTATTTCAATTTATTCAAGTTCCGACTATATGCATCATATGCCCAGTTTTAGAAATGCATAGTATGAGAGGAGAAGCATGACCATATTATCGAGATAGAACTCACTAGCAAACCAACAGATTATATGAACTCATTTTTATGAGAAACATAAGCAGAGATAATTACAGCAAGATAGAGAGTAATACTTCCCTCTTATGCTTAGAACCGAGCCATTTGGGGCTCGGCTTAAACGAGTTCAGCCGAGAGTCGCGAGGGAGAGGAGAGGCTAGATAATTGTCGAACAGAGGGATTTAAGAGAGTGAGAGACAGACGGATTGAAGAGAGAGGGAGGTACCGGCGGCGGTCAGCGAAGCTACCGGCAGCGACTCGCCGGTACTCCAATGGCTTGATGTCGACTTCACCGGAAAGGGAACTGCGGCGGCCGACACCTCGGCTGGAGGCATGATCGAGAGAGAGAGAGACCCGAGGACAGCAGCCACGGCGTTACCAAACTGGAGGGGACGAGGCCGACCGGTACCAGGACAACAGCAGCGGATCGGCGAGCCTTTCACTTGCCGCCGGGAGGAACAGCGGCAACAGTCCAAGGGCAGCAGCGGCGCGATGAGGGCGTCGGACACTCCCCTGCTCGCCGGCCTTCACAAGGCGGCGGCGGAACTTCAGCGTGAGGGAGAGAGACCGGAACCGATGGCCGCTGAACAGCCGAGGAAGAGGGCCGATCAGATCTTGGCCGAGAAAGAGAGAGAGCGGCCGGAAGGAGAGGAGGCCGACGGGCTCCAGGCCGGAGCAACGCCGCTCCCAGACGGCGACCGGCCGCCCAATTTCGAAAGGGTAGAAGCAGCAGCAGCAATGATTCCTTGAGAATCAGGGCTCGATGTTGGGGGAGGAAAGAGGACGGCGCCGGGGCTTTGACGCGTCGACAGATGATGCCGGCCGAAGCAAGTGACGGCTGAACGGCCGGAGGAGGCGCAGCGACCAGAACTTGGCCGAGAGAGTGAGGGAGAGATCGGCTCCTTGAGAAGAATAGAGAGAGAGACCGAGTGGGAGAGATAAGGAAGGGTTGGGCCTTTACCTTTTGATAGATTGGGCTTGTGATTAAATGGTTCTGGGCCTCCTCCTTAATTATTTTACTGGGCCACTGTATTTGATTTATTGAGCCCAACTATTTATTCAGTAAGTGGGCTACTGTTTTAATACAGTTGGACCAAATTCATTTTAATTATATGATTTGCCTTAATTGGTTCATTGTGGATTAATTATTCTTTTATTGATTGAGCCAGATTTATTTACTTATTCAGTCCAATTATCTGATTCATTCACTCGAGCCATTTATTATTTTTATTTGGGCTGCAGATGTAAATAATAGTGGGCTGCCATTATTTATTTATTCAAGCCCACTTTTACTCATCTAATTATTAGGTTGCCTTATGTTTGGGCCTTTTAATTATTGAATTATTACTACTATTATTATTTCTTCCATATTTATTTAAGCTCGATTAATGATTAACCTCGATTATTGATTAATTCGATCCGATTATTTCTAATAATGGATGTATTATTACGAGACCACTAAGGAAACGAGTCGATTTAGCTATTCCCTTTTTATCGATTAAATAGCGCGAGATTTATTTAATTATCAAGTGGGTTAGAACACCCTAAGATGAGCGGATTAATTTTAGTTAGTTATTCGACTTCATGAAGCGAGACTTAATTAGTTTTACTAATCTGATGGCCAGGATTAATATTAGAATATCCTCGATTATTAGTCCCGAGTAATAATTCATGCATAAGAGAGTCATGCATAGTTAATTTTGCACTCTCATTATTTGAGGATTTTGTTCGAGCAATACCTTATTTAAATTTCTCGCAATAAAGGTCAAGCGCGAGAGCAATAACTAGATTAAGAGCCGCTACACCACAACAAGAGTTGCTATCAGGTGGGCATTACTTTCATATATATCAAATGAGTTTAAATATTACGTTCAAGCAAGTTATTTCATGATTAAATTAATTGAAGTTATTTCAAATATTGTCTTGCCATAAAATATTTAAATTTCAGTATGATATCTATCTGATGTGACTTTTATCATGTAATCGAATTCGGGTCTTGAGCAGTTGATAGCTATCCTGCCAGGGCTAGTGTACACCAGTGACCGTGAGTCATCTAGCGGGTTGGCCGGTCAAGTGACCGTGAGAGGTGGCCACCTCTCCGGCACACAGTTCCAGATATGATAGATTACAAGAGAACTTAGACTGCAGTCGAACTTTAAGAATCACAAATGAACTTAGTAAGCTTGGGCCTTTTTAGCGAAAAACTCCCTTGCTGTACTGTTTATGATGGCATGACAATTTACAGTTTTGAAGCATGTATTTTTATACTTAGGCATACGTGCCCACTGAGTACTTTTGTACTCAGCCCTGCATATATTTCTAAATGTGCAGGTTGAGTAGCTGCCGAAGGTGATGAAGTGACGAGCGGGACTCTTTTGTCTTATTATGTATTAATGAACTCTAGGGATACATGTCTTCACACATGTAATCAGAACCTTATTCCGTTGCGTACTCAGAAGTTTTATGTTATTTTGGCTAAGTCGGAGTTATCCGAACTTACTAGTTATTTGAGTCTAAACGACTAAACCTCCGTTATATTATAAATATCCCTTTTGTTAACAATGATGAAATGCGATCCTTCCTTGTTTAATTATTCCCCTTTCTACCCCGCTTCTAATCCCCCCTCCCTTAGTCACGGTTTCCCCGGCTTAATTATCCTTAATTAAGGGCCGGTCGTGACATATACAACAAGAGACCACCATTCAAAGAACTCTTCCTCAACATACCATTATCACAAGGCTTTGTGGACCAAGGGGGATTAGCACTGCTTTCCCAAGATGAGTTTATGTGATTATGATCTTCAGGCTTTGCCTAACCAGGTAGGCTTACTTTCCAAATGTATAAAGTATGATTGAGTTATTAAGCTCTAAATGTTTCAATGAAATGCAAATTATTTATTCAATAAAATGCAAACTGTTTATCCAATAAAATGTTTATGTGCACTCTGCTCTATTTAAGGCTCGCAAAGTTAATCAATTGAGGTTCTCTTATGACCTAACACGTTGTCTGAGAATCGTGTACACATGCTAGTTGACCTGGTGGGTTGATCTCCATCGGGCACTAGCCAGAGGCGTTATAAGGGTGCTCGACGGGATGTGTTCTGGAGCATGTATCATGTAAGGCCTGCCTGAGTAGCGTCCCGAGGTCAATTCAACTTGTCTGAGTTACGTCCTCAAGGCAAGTGCAATGGGAGAAATGGATCCGTCGGTGGCTAAAAGGTCCGGGATCACAGCGAGTAACAGAAAGGGAGTGTGACATGTGCGCACAAATGAAAGAAATTATTTTAACATGCTTAGAAGTTCTTTCAATTTAAAACCTTCTAAGTTATGTCAAGTATAATTGGATAAACTGTCTTCACGAAAATGAAATGTTTCAGAAAATGCATGCCCACTGAGTACATTAGTACTTAGCCCAAAAATACTTTCAAATATTTTCAGGTTGGCTGGCTGGTGCTGACGGGACTGAGCTGAGGCTAGGGTTCAACTTCCTTTTAAGACTTCCGCTGTAGTAGTAAATAATATCTTGTATTTTGTTTTCTCAGCTTAAGACTTTCATATCAGATTTAGAATGACATCTCTGATTGAGCCTAAACACTTAACTCCTAGTTTTATGCTAATGAATACTGGTTATCAGAAGCTTGAAACAAAACTTGTGATCCAAATGGGCCTAGCCCGACTTGTTACCCTCTTTTCGGTTTCAACAAGGATTTTCCCTTGTGTTATTTTCATGATTTAGTTGCACCTCGATTGTATTTATTCATTCAAGAATTGGGGTGTGACAATTTGCCTCAATTGATGACTTTTACAAAATGGGAGGGGAAGTATACCCTACAAAAAGCCCCTAGTACCAATTGTGATGCCCTAACTGTAAACATCACTACTAGTACTAAGTTACGGTGCGGCTGACATACCTCGCTACCGTATCATCAAACTATACATACACACCACACACTATATACATACACACTACACACTATATATACATATCAGTCATCACATCAGTAAGATAAACTAAAATGTTGCCCAAGTCGAACTACCCACAAAAGATGGCGTCTTCGGCTCACAGTTTTCCCCACGTCGATGGGTCTCATTCACTCTCCTACTGTCACCCAAGGTATAACTCCTCATATAACCCTGCTCTACCCTATCATGTGCGACACCATCTATCGAAGTCTCACCAGCCATGTACCTCATCATACTAGGATCTAATGCCTCCACACGTATTATCCCTACTGGCGCCTGCATACCCGACTCATCAGCTGGATCTCTAGCTACTCCTACTGGCCGAAAAGGTCCAGCCTTAACTCTGCCCTCAGGCAAACTCCAAGCATCGAACGAGTAGAAGATGTAACCCTGAGGAAAGTAGGCGCACGATCAGAGGAAGTCACCACCACATACTCCAGAGTAGAATAACTTGTAGATGAAGGAACTTCATAATCAGACTCCGCAAGAGGCATAACTGAAACTGGCTTTGGTAGCACAAGGTTGAACAAATGGCATATGACCCTCATCTAGTGGTAAATTATGAAGTTTTCCAACCATAACATAATCCTCAGGAAGTATGTAAGGTCCGTAGGGCGCTGCTCTGTTGAGATAATATTGATAACTAAGTGATAGCTCTTCAGTCCTTGACTGTTTCTTCCAGTTTGTGATTGAGCCTCTTGATTTCATGAGATGCTCTGTCACATTCTGAAGTAGAAACTCTGAGCTTCTCTTCCAATCGACTGTTCTCCATGATCAGTTGGTCAAGACACGTTTCATCCGGAAGGTAGATGATTGTCTGATTCTTGACTTATTCATCATTGATTTCCTTTTTCATTTTCTGATTCTGCTTGAGGAGATCTTCGAATATTTTCCTTAACTGACAGTGATCAATCATGAGCTGATTATACTCATCAGTTTCATCGGCTGAGCTTTCTCCAAATTCTGAGTGATCTCCTGAAAACACCAAAGAGTTATCAGTATAAGGAGTTTTTTAGTAAGAGTTTACCTCTGAGCCGTTCATTCCGTTGTCGTAGCTGTTTTCGGCCACGCTTTCAGTTTCGTTGGCCATCAAGGCTTGGCTATCATCATCTGAGCTGGTAGAGTTGAAGTCGGATGATTCTGATGCTTCTTCGGAAGATCCTGCATCGTCAGCAACCATTGCTTTCTTCTTCGCGTATTTGCGATCTTTCTTGGCTTTCAGCTCTTTGCACTCAGACAGCGTCAGTTCAGGGCATTCAGTTCGAAAGTGCCCTTTTTTTGCATCCAAAGCATTCCACATCTTTCAAGTCGAAAGCGGCTGACTTTCTTTCTCCGCTTCTGTCAGTGGAATATCTGGACCTGCTTTCTCTTTCTTTTTCTTTGTAGTGCTGCTTGTGGAACTTCCTGTAGTTGCAGAATTTAGACTCCATCTTGTTGAATCTTTCAGTCAACAAAGCATATTGACTGAAGAAGTCTTCGAGCTTGAGTTTCGCTGGTTCCTTTGTCTGCTTCTTGCTTTCTTTTGCTGAAGCTTTCAGTGCTGCTCCTTTTGAGGTTGATGGACCATCTTCATCTAATCCTCCAGCCCTCTTGGTTCCAAGATTTCTCTGAATGTCGAACTCATTTGCCAAGAGATCAGAGAAAAGCTTGTTTGTCGGGAGGCGATTGAATCCTGGCTTGTTCTGATGAGCGACTGAGTAGATCTGCCAATCTCCTCGCGGAAGTGCTCGAAGAATCTTCAAATTTATTTCTCGTTGAGTGTACTTGTCTTTCAAGATGGATTGAAATTCGTTCAGGATCTGGTTGAATCTGAGTTCCATCTCTTGAGCATGAGAAATGAGTCGAATTTCTGACAAGCTATGGACAACTTGTTCTCATTTATCTCCTCGGATCCGATGCACATTCCTTCAAGAATGTCCCACATCTCTTTTCCAGTTTTGCACTTAATGATCTTGGTGACGTGCTTGTTTGGAACTGTGCCGGAGATGATGCTTTTGACGAGGTTGTCAAGCTCATCCTGCTTCCTTTCTTCTGTGGTGAAGTCTGTCTTTTGCTTGATCTAGACATCATCGAACGGATCCCTAGCTGGATCTGTAGGAATTCTTATGACGATCTCAGTGATGATGATGGGTCCATGGGTGCTGACTTCCCACATTCGGCAATGCTGGGCGGTGAGGAAGCTTTCAAGCCGAAACTTCCACATGTCGTATTTTTCAATACTAAACATAGGTAGAGAGGATACTCTGATGTGGTTAGTCTCCATATAAAAAGAGAGAACAGATAAGACAAACAGCAAACACTTTTTGAAAGAGAAAAAGTTTTTCGAGACCTTTGAGAAAAATGATCTAGTTCAATTAGAACCTAATCAAAACAGAATTGTTCTTGCGAACAACCTGCTCTGATACCAATTGTTAGGTCCGGAGGGTCTCGAATAGGTGTATGGGGGGGGGAATACACCTATAGGCTATTTTTCGATCTCAACACAGAGATCAAAATGAAACTTTGAACACAAACTCAGACACCTATTTACTGAAAAGAGTTTTGACCAAAACAGAGTTGACGATTGATATTGAATACTCTTCAGTAAGGAGTTATCAGTTAAGTCAAAAGAACTTAACTGATGCACGTAAAGCTTCAGTCGAGTTTGATAAATAGAGATGTTATAAATCTTACTGACTATCAGAGGATAGATCAGTCAGACTGATAACACACGCAGCGGAAAAATTTGGTTTCGTAATAGCCTGTGAGTTGAGCACGTTGTTAGTTTTAAGTTTCTCTTTGCACTTAATCAGTTTTTAGTTTACAAAGGGAAGAGCACAATTAAGAAAGTAAGTACTGAAAGCTGTAAATGACACAGAGATTTTTACGTGGTTTGGAAAACACTTCCTACATCCACGGTCGGTTGATCAAACCAACAATTTCACTTTGCAAGTGCTTACGGGTGCACTGCAAACCGATGCTCGTGCTTACGGGTGCACATCAAACTGAAACGTGTGCTTGCAGGTGCACACAACTGAAGATCCAATCTTCAGTACCAACACACCTTGTTGGATTTCTCACTCCTAGCACGCTCTGGTCACTAGGATCTCACGGAGACAGAGTACCTTTCTAAACTCCTTTGCAACTCAAACACTCGATTCTGTCGATCGAAGGGAGGTTTGAAAACTTACCAACTAAACTTCAAAGAACAAGTTCTTTGGAGTTAGTTTGACCTAGGCTTTGGGTAAACAAGGTTTGTCTAAGGTCTAAGAGAATTTATGTAATCAGCAGTGACTGATTTTTGGCTTTGGGATTCTCTTCTTTGTTTGAAACTTTGGACAGTTTGGGCTTTAGCTGAGAAACAATTTTGGCAGAGTTTCAGCTTATGTTATTGAATCGGTGAAGATTGAAGTGATCCTCGAGCGCTATTTATAGGAGAATTCTTGAATAGATCCGTTGGCGGAGAAGGTCTTCAAGATTTCTTTCGTTGGAGAGTAATTCGAACTTGGGCTGAGGCTTCAATCTTCGAGGTTCCTTGTTTGGTGAGAACGGCTATCTTGAAGAGCAGGAGATGTGAATCTCTGAAAATGTAATCACCAAAGAGGAGTGTCCTCTGCAGAGAAAGGACGATCCTGAGATCTCTGCATTTAATTCGGCTGTACTTATGGAGTGCGTGGCTTCCTTTGAACGTTGGAGGTTTAGTCCGAGGAAGAATGTTTAACTGATACTTGACTTTAGTATCAGTCCACTAATTCCATGTGACACGCATTAAGTAATCAGTTCAAAATTGATTCTTCGATTGTTGCTTTAGTCGGCAACTTCAGTCTTCAGTCCTTCGTTCTTCAGTCTTCAGAACAGCAAGCTAAACTAGAAAAGGAACTCTACCACTTGAGTTCGAGCAATTCTAGTCTATTACAAAAGAAACCTATTGATTTTGGTATCATCAAAACAAGGATTAGGATATTTCATTAAGTTCCCAACAACTTAGTTTGTTGTTAGTTCTTGAAGTACTAGAAGGTGATATCCTCACAATTAGAAGGATGCACTAAGCATCAAGCTACCTTTTGACTTTCAATTGGTAGAAACAAAGCGATTGTTGGAATCTCGAGTGAAGGACCGAAGCAGATAATATGTATGATAAAGTTTTCAACTAACTGTCAAAGTGTGATCCACATCTGGTGGACACTAATGAAAAACGCATAAAGGATTTCTTAAACGAATGATGTCATAAGGTATTCAATCACCCTAGCAAATCAGAAAGATTTTGTGTATGGACAAATAATGAGCAATACTCTCACCATCGAGTCATTACTACTAATGGAGAAGGAAAAGCCCACGTGCAGTAATGAAAAAGAAAATGGAATGAAAGAAGCCAAGGAAACTTCGAAATGGAAGGAGAGCATTAGAACTAAACTTAAGGTCTAACCTAACCCCAAAGCCAGCAAACTCAAGCCAAAGAAGGAATGCTTTGGCTCAGGTGCCTGAAGCCTCATCAAGGAGAATGCCTAAAGAAGTCGAATACATGTTTTAAACTACGAAGAAGTTGAGCACTATGCCTCAGCCCCAAAGTTGAATTACCTGACTTATGATTTAGAACTTGTTGTGGTGGTGCACGTGTTAGAAATTTGGAGACACTATCTCTACGGAGTTAAGTGTGAGGTCTTTACAGATTATATGAGTTGGAAATACTTTTTCGAGCAAGAGAATTTGCGTGTAAGACAGCAGAGGTGACTCGAATGGGTAAAAGATAAAGATTGCATCATCAATTACAACCTAAGAAAAACAAAGGTGACAACAAACGCCCTGAATCGAAAGACTGGCTAAGATAAGGTATTTAAGTACTCAACAAGAAGAATTGATTGGTCACTTGTTTCATTTTGGTTTAGAAATTGTTCACCATCCAGAGACAATATCAGGCTGTGTAGTTGCATTAATAGTTAAGTGTGAATTGCGAGAAAGGATTGTGAAAGCACGAAAGGAAAATGGATATTGATGAGAAAATGTGTCTCGCCTCAAGAATAAAAGAAACGAAATGATTCACGAAATCAGGAATAATGCACTAATGGTTAGTGAAGGATTGTGGTTGTCAAGAACTAAAGAATGAGATTACAAGGAATGCACCATAATTTTGAAGAAAATTTTTCTGGAAAGAAGAAAATGAGAAGAGATGTAACGTTGTTTGTTCAACAATGAGTCGTTGTCAACAAGTTAAGACTGCATATAGACGAAAACGTCAATCACCACTTTACTGAGATAAGGTGGGTGAAAGAAAGATTTTAGATCCAGAACTAGCATGGATGATAGTCAAGAAAGTCGACCATATCAATCAAAGAATCAAATAAGCTTGATGAAGTAGTCCCAGAATGGGACATAAGTTATGAAGAGAATTTAGTCAAGATTCTTGATCGCAAGGTTCAAGTTTCACGGGACAATAGTATTGTTCTCGTCATGTAGTGGAGCCATCACAGGATGGAAAAGACCACATAAGAGCTGAATGAAATGAAAGTCTAGTATCCAAACTAGATTACCCAGATATGCAATTTCGAGGACGAAATTTTTATAAGCAGGGAGGGATGTAACACCCCATTATTTTCCTACTAAGTTTTGAATAATTTTGAACTTAGAATTATGAGTCGGAAAAAAGAAAACAAATTTATCTTGATTCCAACAAAACTTGTGATCCAAAGGGGCCTAGCCCGACTTATTACCTTCTATTCGGTTTCAACTAGGATTTTCCCTTGTATTATTTATATGAATTGGTCGCACCTTGATTCCAACAAATGTATATTTTATACTTATTAAAAGTAACTATTGTCTTAATAAAAAATAATTACTCATATGAATAAATGTAATATTTCAAAATTATTATTATTTTCACAAAAATTGTTATTTTTACTCACGAAAACTTGAAATTTTAATTATTTGGTCGAGTAATTATAGTCGCAATTACTTTTCATCATAATAATAATTATTTTGAATAACGTAGAAATAGATAAAATAAAGAAAAAAAAATCAAGTTATTATTCAAGTAATCATTGTTGTAAGAAAAAGTAACTATTGAAATGATGAAAAGTAATGCTTCAAAAATATTACTTTTCTTTATGTCAATAATCTTAATATATTAAAGCACAGTTTTTGGCTGAAAATTTTCCCGCCAATGCATGCTTCGTTTTATCCACTGAGTAATTTTTGTCTTTGTTGTCTGCTGGATATCTACTGCATATTAATGCATATGCATAGTTTTGGCACAATCAAGTTTCCCGCCTAAGTACACGTCTTATAATCCAGTGGATATCTCAAATTTTTTCTATCTGCTGGATAATATAGCTTCAAAGGCTTCAGTCATGGCTTTTATCCATGAAACAAATGCAGATACATACTTTGGCTCCAAGAAATTGAGTAGCATAAATACCGGTCCATCTGATTCATTTTATGTGAACTTTAACTTTAAAGTACTCCAAGAGTCTATCTCACCAGGGAGTGATGGCACGGCGTTGCTGTATGCCGGAGAAAAAGAAGGCAATTGCGGTTGGTAGAAGCAGGGAAGGAAAGAGAAGGCGGCGATTCTTTGCCGCGACCATCCGGCTAAGTGAGGGCAGAGGCGGCGGTGCTTGCCAGGAAGGAAAGAGGGGGACTGAGAAGGGAGAAGCAAATTAGGGATTGAGGGGGGAGGGTTTCTGAAATTTAAGGGGAAATTCGGGGTTTCTTTTTCAGTGAAGTGGTGGAAGGCGGGGAGATGGTGATTGCGGCGGCGGTGTGGAGACGGAGGCGGCGCTACATGTGCAGCCTCACCGTGCGCGGTGAAGGATAATAGAAGGGGGATCGACAAGCAGCGAGAGGGGGGAATGCCGGTGGTGGCGGTGGCTGAAGGCGGCGCCCTTCGCCGGAGCAAGAGGCGGTGAGAGATGAGTGTGCACTGCCGTGTGCGTGTCTGTGAAATTGAGAGAGAGGGCCGTAGAGATACGAAGAGAGAGGAGATAAACCATAAAAATGGTTTTGCTTTTCAGCCAAAAGTTAGTAGTTTGGTTGCACATATCAATGCATCACTTTCAATTGATTTATCAGCTTTTTACTTTTCAAATGTATTAATTATTCAACAGGAGTACTTAATCAAATTTCTTCTTTTTGCAATTTTTTTTTCGAATTTTTAACATTTATATCCGATCTCAATTTAAGTAATTAATAGTATACGTGTGATTCATTTGAAAATATTGTGTTTTTTAATTTTTGCCACTTGGAACAATTATATATATTATAAGTCATTCATGTAGTATACGTGTCATTCATTTGGAAATATTGTGTATTTTTCAATTTTGCCTATTATTAGCTGTACGCATTTTTTTTTTCTTATATTAATTTATTCATAAAATAAAACTATCAAACTATAACGAATAACTTAAGTATAAATTCATTTTGATCACTAAATAACATATATAACAGTAATGAATAGAGTAAAAAATTCAATAAATAATCTAAGAATCAGTTTATTTATTACTAAATTGTTATGTATAATTTTAAAACATGATTTGATTACCGAATAAAATATATAACAATTATAAACAATTAGTAGTTGGGGCCTAGGTATTTTTCATTGATACGTGTGGACCAAATAATAAATAATAGCATAATTGAAATGTGTGTAATTTATTATTCGAAAATTAGTAGTAGTTGTTTTGGACTTTCTTTAAGTGTGGCCCAAATTATAAAAAAAAAATTACACTTTTATTTAGTGGAGTTCATGGAGTTTGCTCGAATAAATTTATTTTTCTATGTTTTTTCTTCAATTTATTGATTGAACTAATGGTTTTATGTGAATTGATATGATTGTGAACTAATAGGTTTGCTATATTCTAAATTGTTTAGAAACTGATATTTATATTGTTTCTCCCCAATTAAGTTATTGATTATATTTAACTTATATATAAAAAATGTGTACTTATTTTCGTATTAAAATAGAGAATTCTACATGGTTTAAAATTTTACACTTGGAGTTAAATTATGAACATGTATCCAGTTGGATTTAAAAATAAGGAGCTACACACTTGGATTTAAATTAGATATGCTTGCAATTTCACGTTACCAAAGAATATTAGAATTCTTTATATCAAACTAATCATAGTTTAAAACTTGAGCTCACAATCTATAAATTAATATGGAAGGCCTGGAGATGGTAACCGCGGCGTGGCGACGGAGGTGGCGCTGCATGTGCAGCCTCGCCGTGCGCGGTGAGTGATAGAAGGGGAAGGACAGGAAACGAGCTAGAGGCGAAAGGGGGAGATGCCGGTGGTCGCGGTGGCCGGGGCGGCGCCCTTCGCCGGAGCAGGAGGCGGTGAGGGATGTTGTGCGTGTTTGTAAGATTGAGAGAGAGGGAGAAATACGAGGAGAGAGAGAGAGAGAGAGAGAGAGAGAGGACTCCGATTTTCTTTCAAGTGTGGAGACCGATTGTTTTTTTGATTTTGGAATAGGAGACCGATTGTTGTATGAAAGAGCGAGAGAGTGTGTGTTTTAACTTTGGCCTTGATTTTAATTGTTGGATTTGGTTTTATTTAATAAAGTTGGGCCATTTTTTTTATTTGATACATGTGAAAAGAACAATGTTGATGAAGAAAAAAAATGTTTGTTAAATGTAATTAATTTTATAAAATCTTGGATATTCGTTTGTGTAAGTTTGAGCTTCTTTTTATTTGAATAAATAATTTATCATAAATATATCTATATATGTATATATATTTAATATTAACAAAAAAAATCTAAAAGTTTGAAAGATTTTAAAAATCTAAAATGAATCTTTTACAAAAGTTTAAAATTTGTTAAACAAATGAAAACCCTCAAAAACCACTCCAACCATAAACAAGAAGAATCTGATAGTAGAAGAAGAAATAGATGGAAGATTTTCAGTGAATGAAATATATTCCTTTTAGATTTATGCAATTCTCCCAGATTCACATATCCAATTGTCACACCCCAATTCTTGAACGAATAAAATATAATCGAGGTGCGACTAAAATCATAGAAATAAATAAGGAAAGAGCCTTGTGGGATTCAAATAATGGGATAAAAGTCGGGGAACAACCTTTGAGTGAAGAAAGACAAAAATCAAGTGATATTAATCAATCAACAACATTCTAAGCCTTAGGATCACAAGTTCGGTTTCATGCTTCCGATAACCAATGTTAATAACATAGAGCTAGAAGTTGAGAGTTTAAGCTCGATAAGAAACATAATTCAGAATTTAACATAAAAGTCTTAAGTTGGAGAAACAAAAGACAAATAAGAGCTAGTGCAACAGCGGAAGACAAAATACGGAGTTGAATCTTAGCCTCAGCTCTGCCCCGTCAGCACCGACCAATCAACCTGAAAACATTTGAAAGTAATTTTGGGCTAAGTACTAATGTACTTAGTGGGCTAGCATTTTTATAAACATTTCATAATCATAAGAGCAGTTTATCCAATTATACTTGACATGACTTAGAAGGTTTTAAATTGAAATAACTTCTAAGCATGTTAAAACATTTTATTATATTGCGCGCAATTGTCACACTCCCTTTCCGTTACTCGCTGTAATCCCGGACCTTTTAGCCACCGACGGATCCAATTCTCCTGCTTTACTTGAACTGAGGGCGTAACCCAGTCAAGTTCCCATTTGGGACCCAATGCTCCGGAACACATCCCGTCGAGCACCCTTATAACGCCTCATACATGATTAGTGCCCGAATGGAGATCAACCCACCGAGTCAGCTAATAGGTGTACACAATTCTCAAATAACGTGTTAGGTCAAGAGAGAACCTCGATCGATTCATAGTTGCGAGCCTTAAACAGAGCAGAGTGCACAAAATATTTTATCGGATAAACAGTTTTCATTTCATTGAAACATTTAAGCTCAATAGCTAAATCATATATTTTGGAAAATAAGCCCACCTGATTAGGCAATGCCTGTCGTTTATTCTTAACTCTGAATCGGTATAGCAGTGCTACTTCTCACGATCCACAAAGCCTACAAGAAATCTATAATCTTAATAGGTCTCCTGAATCTAATATTTAAGTCATGGTGTAGTGCTTAATATTCTATGATTCACTTAGCCGGGTTTTCAAAATTTAATGAATAAATAATTGAAAACATTTCTCTTGAGTTAAGAACACCAACAATATTCTTACTCGACTTTCTTTAATAATTGGAATTATAATTAAAACTAATTAAATCATAAATACTTTTATTTGCAAAAATGCATATGCAAATGCATGTCATGCTTAGCATATAATAAGTAATCATTTAAAATATGCATATAATAAGAAAATACTATTATGCAAATTTTTTCAAAAATAATTAATTAAACTCAAATAAAGAGTCAAATTAATAAATTAATTAAACAAGTCCAACAATTAAATGGAAGTCCATATTTTTATTTCAAAAATTCGCAGCCCAACATTTTAATAAAATGCAGCCCAGTTAAAAGTAAGTAGCCCATTTTCCTAATAAATCTGGCCCAATCCTAAGTTTTCAAAAATAAAATTTTCGGCCCAAAGGCCCACATCCCAAACCCCCACCCTTCTTCTACAACCTAAGTCACGCATACACACACAAAAATGTTGATCTCTCTCTCTCTCTCTCAAACCTGCCGACTCCACACACACACGCACACACTCACAGCCGCCCAGCTCCCCCCTTTTCCTTCTTCCGGCGGATGACAGCAGCCGGCCTCCGGCCACCGCCGTCGCCCCCTGACCTCCATCTCCCTCTCTCTCGATAGCTCACACACCCACACACTCACAGCCCTAGATCTCTAAACCACGACAGCCACCTCCCATCTCTCGACTCCGGCAGTCGACGGCAGCAGCAGCGAAGAGCCGGCCACCACCGCCTCCAACCCTAGATCCCCAAAATCTAGATCGAGCTTCAATTTCCGGCAGCGACGACGCCACACACGACGCCGCCTCCGCCCCATCTCTCTCTGACCTTGCCGCCCCACTCCCTCTGTTTCAGCCGGAAAGCAGTAGCAGTAGCTATCCGCCACCGCCGCGCTGAACTCTCCACTCTCTCTCCGGCGAGAAGCCGCCGCCATCCATCGGCGTCGCGGCCACCACGCCACCGCCGACAGCAGCGGGCAGAGCCGTCGTCGTCCTCCGCTCAGCCCTCCACCCAGACCAGCTCCGACCAGCCCACCTCCTTCTCTCCAACCGTGGCCGGGCAGCAGCGGCACAACCGCCGTGCCCTGCCTCCCTCGATTCTCGACTCGACAGTAAACACACAACCAAGACTCAACCTTTCTTCCTTCTTTTCTTTAAAAACAGGCATGCTTCATGTATGTATCTATATGCACATAAATTGTATGCCTTAACACTTGGTGATTTTAAGAAATTGTTGCTCTTTATGAAATGTGTATATGCACCGAAATGATGAGATGAAAGTATGTGTGTGATTCTTGCTTGCAGTGAAAATCTTTACACAAAATGAAGTGAGTTTCTTAATCAAACTGTGAAATGAAATAAGCAGGAATTAAAAGATGAAACCTTTAGGGGTTTGAGGTTTGAGGTTGCTGAATCAAGCTATGGCCGCTCTGCTTGCTGTGAAAAAAAGGTGAATAAAGAATGATATTTTAAAGAGAAAGGATTGAACAATTGGGTGAAGGAGTGAATGAGACTGTGACGTGAAGATTGAAAAAATAACCAAAATCCCTTAATCATAGGGATTTTGGATGACTTTGGAGGAGTGGCGCATGTTGAGATGGGTGAAGGAGTCAAAATGGAGGTGCTGTACTTGGCAGCTAGGAAGCGTGGGTTGGGCTTCTATTTTTGGGCTTAATTATTAACAAGGAAGGCTTAATTAAAACTAGGGCCCAAAATAATATTTGTCAAAGCCCAACACATTCAAAAATTAAAGCTTAACATAGACCTAAATTAAATCATGTACAAATAAATACTAATCATATAGAATAATCACATATTCATATAATTCAATTTATGAAATGCACAAAATTTCAAAAGACTAAATTTTTATAAAGGCTTCTGAAAATAAATTTTGTTGGAATTTAAAATATAAATCATTTTTCATTTTTCCGGCGTAAATCATCCTAATCTAAGTTTAAAATAAATTCTAAACTTAATATAAATAGGCGGGGTGTTACATTCCTCCCTCCTTATAAAAATTTCGTCCTCGAAATTGTATATCTGGGTCATCTAGTTTGGATACTAGACTTTCATTCCACTCAACTCTTGTGCGGCACTAAATCATATATGTACTCAATTCCCTAACAGCGCGACATCGTTTAGCAAACTAGAAAATTTTCCTCAAAATCTGGTGCGTCGTTATGTCGTGGAAACTTGTCTCGTCCTCTCCTGAAGATCGAAGAGGGATCTTTCTCTTGTTTAAAAGTATCGTGGCTCTGACTTGAGTAAGTCAACCAATTCGAGGATTGCATCAAATTCTATCATAGGAATAACATGTAAGTATGTCTAAATGTTTCCGCGCCTATATCGAGCTCTGAGTTCGCGGTGACGTCCTTAGTAGCAGTCTTTCATCGTCAGTTGTACTAACTTCTAACGTTGTTACGGATGATTGTAGCGTAAATTCTAATTTCTTACAAGCAGCATATGAAATGGAAGAATAGGATACTCCAATATTGAATAGAGCTATAATCGACACGTCGAAAACATTAATGGTACCTGCCAGGTTTCCGTGATCTCCCGCTGCTTGGTGTTGGTTAATGGCATAGGCCCTAGCGTATTGTGGTTGCCCCTGATTTCCTCTAGGACCTTGGTTTTGTCGCTGTTGGTTCCCGGGATTTTGTTGTTGTGGTGCTCTTCCTCCCTTCTTTGGACACGTCGAGACATAATGCCCGGCCTCCCCGCAGTTATAGCAGACGTTCATTCCTTTCAGACATTCTCCCGGGTGGAGTTTTTGACACTTTGGGCAAGGAGTTTGAACCATTGCTTGAGGTTGTGGATTTTGATGTTGGTTCTGATTTTGATTCGCCACCCATGGTTTCTTCCCATTTCCAATGTTTCCACCAGTTCCTTCATTCCATTTTCTCTTTCCCTTACTACCATCTTGAGATGGTACAAATCCAGACTGCTCGAGGGATTTTCCTTTTTCCCTTGGCAACAATGACTCAATAGTAAGAGCCCTGCTCAATGTCTGCGCGTAGGTGAGACCTCCTTGACTTGCTAGGGAAATCGCTATCTCGTGACGCAGTCCGTTTCTGAACTTCTCTGCGCGTTTCTCATCACTGTCCACCAACGTCGGAGCATATCTTGATAGCTGATTGAATGCCCTGTCGTACTCGGTCACAGTTCCCGTTTTCTGTCTCAGATTCCAAAACTCATTCTGTTTCTTCTGTCGGTAACATCCTGGTATATACTTCTCATATAATTCAGCCTTGAATTCTTCCCATGTGAAATTCTCCCACTGTTCGTCAGTCATTGTCCGCCTCACTGACTCCCACCAAAAGTCAGCTTCGTCCACCAACTGATAAGTTGCGCACGCCACTTTATCCTCATCATCACAACGGATGTAGTTGAAGATCCGTTCTATTGCCCTAACCCATTTCTCGGCATCCGCAGGTTCGCCCAATCCATCAAACGTTGGAGGTTTTTCCATGCGAAACTTTTCCTCGGCTGTGCGATTTGGTGCTACTTGTGGAATAGGCTCTTCGGGTACAAATCCCCTACCGCGCCCACGGCCACGTCCGCGCCCTCTACCACGTCCTCTTGGTGCACCTTCCATTCTGATTGACGGACGAGAATCAGCAGACGAAGAGACTCATTCGGCATACATACATACATACATACATACATATATAGATATACACGAGATATATCGCTTCTATAGTGTAACCATGTGAAAGACTAGTTCTATGTGGAAACTAATCTAAACTTAAGTGGAATAACTTAAGTGAAACCTTAATCTCATGACATTTCTTCTACGTTGTAACATATCTATGTTAAACGTTGCTATCTTATCATTTCTTACTTAAATCGATCAAGCGGAGCTTTCACGACTAACATTTCTAAAGTATCCTTGGGTAGTACTCAAACGGTTTGTAAGAGACTCATCATTCATATCGTACAGGCAGTGGACCTAACACGATAACATAAAACTTTTCATTCATTTAATCATTTGTTTCTTTTGAAACCTTTAAACATATGGACAATAAATGCCCCTTTCATAAAATTTTTCTTAAGCCGGAAAGATTAATGAAATCTAACTCGACCATAAATTCATTGATTCGTTAAGGGCTCGGGTAGTCCCAAACACGACATACATACATACATTGGTTATATGAGTTAAAGGCTCAAAATAACGATATGAAAGCAATAAGCAATTCATATAACATCATACATTGAAAGCGCGCACTTCTTACAAACTTTGAAAGCATTTAAAATCATTGAAATTTTTTTTTTTAAGTCGTACCTTTTGTTGTGGCAGTGTGACGGCGAGCTGAGGGTCAACAAATTTTCTTAGAAGCCTAGAGGAACTATTCTAGACTCGACATTAGAAGCTTACGGTTATCAGAGACATGAAAGAAAACTTATGCTCTGATACCATTCTGTCACACCCCAATTCTTGAACGAATAAAATATAATCGAGGTGCGACTAAAATCATAGAAATAAATAAGGAAAGAGCCTTGTGGGATTCAAATAATGGGATAAAAGTCGGGGAACAGCCTTTGAGTGAAGAAAGACAAAAATCAAGTGATATTAATCAATCAACAACATTCTAAGCCTTAGGATCACAAGTTCGGTTTCATGCTTCCGATAACCAATGTTAATAACATAGAGCTAGAAGTTGAGAGTTTAAGCTCGATAAGAAACATAATTCAGAATTTAACATAAAAGTCTTAAGTTGGAGAAACAAAAGACAAATAAGAGCTAGTGCAACAGCGGAAGACAAAATACGGAGTTGAATCTTAGCCTCAGCTCTGCCCCGTCAGCACCGACCAATCAACCTGAAAACATTTGAAAGTAATTTTGGGCTAAGTACTAATGTACTTAGTGGGCTAGCATTTTTATAAACATTTCATAATCATAAGAGCAGTTTATCCAATTATACTTGACATGACTTAGAAGGTTTTAAATTGAAATAACTTCTAAGCATGTTAAAACATTTTATTATATTGCGCGCAATTGTCACACTCCCTTTCCGTTACTCGCTGTAATCCCGGACCTTTTAGCCACCGACGGATCCAATTCTCCTGCTTTACTTGAACTGAGGGAGTAACCCAGTCAAGTTCCCATTTGGGACCCAATGCTCCGGAACACATCCCGTCGAGCACCCTTATAACGCCTCATACATGATTAGTGCCTGAATGGAGATCAACCCACCGAGTCAGCTAATAGGTGTACACAATTCTCAAATAACGTGTTAGGTCAAGAGAGAACCTCGATCGATTCATAGTTGCGAGCCTTAAACAGAGCAGAGTGCACAAAATATTTTATCGGATAAACAGTTTTCATTTCATTGAAACATTTAAGCTCAATAGCTAAATCATATATTTTGGAAAATAAGCCCACCTGATTAGGCAATGCCTGTCGTTTATTCTTAACTCTGAATCGGTATAGCAGTGCTACTTCTCACGATCCACAAAGCCTACAAGAAATCTATAATCTTAATAGGTCTCCTGAATCTAATATTTAAGTCATGGTGTAGTGCTTAATATTCTATGATTCACTTAGCCGGGTTTTCAAAATTTAATGAATAAATAATTGAAAACATTTCTCTTGAGTTAAGAACACCAACAATATTCTTACTCGACTTTCTTTAATAATTGGAATTATAATTAAAACTAATTAAATCATAAATACTTTTATTTGCAAAAATGCATATGCAAATGCATGTCATGCTTAGCATATAATAAGTAATCATTTAAAATATGCATATAATAAGAAAATACTATTATGCAAATTTTTTTCAAAAATAATTAATTAAACTCAAATAAAGAGTCAAATTAATAAATTAATTAAACAAGTCCAACAATTAAATGGAAGTCCATATTTTTATTTCAAAAATTCGCAGCCCAACATTTTAATAAAATGCAGCCCAGTTAAAAGTAAGTAGCCCATTTTCCTAATAAATCTGGCCCAATCCTAAGTTTTCAAAAATAAAATTTTCGGCCCAAAGGCCCACATCCCAAACCCCCACCCTTCTTCTACAACCTAAGTCACGCATACACACACAAAAATGTTGATCTCTCTCTCTCTCTCTCAAACCTGCCGACTCCACACACACACGCACACACTCACAGCCGCCCAGCTCCCCCCTTTTCCCTCTTCCGGCGGATGACAGCAGCCGGCCTCCGGCCACCGCCGTCGCCCCCTGACCTCCATCTCCCTCTCTCTCGATAGCTCACACACCCACACACTCACAGCCCTAGATCTCTAAACCACGACAGCCACCTCCCATCTCTCGACTCCGGCAGTCGACGGCAGCAGCAGCGAAGAGCCGGCCACCACCGCCTCCAACCCTAGATCCCCAAAATCTAGATCGAGCTTCAATTTCCGGCAGCGACGACGCCACACACGACGCCGCCTCCGCCCCATCTCTCTCTCTGACCTTGCCGCCCCACTCCCTCTGTTTCAGCCGGAAAGCAGCAGCAGTAGCTATCCGCCACCGCCGCGCTGAACTCTCCACTCTCTCTCCGGCGAGAAGCCGCCGCCATCCATCGGCGTCGCGGCCACCACGCCACCGCCGACAGCAGCGGGCAGAGCCGTCGTCGTCCTCCGCTCAGCCCTCCACCCAGACCAGCTCCGACCAGCCCACCTCCTTCTCTCCAACCGTGGCCGGGCAGCAGCGGCACAACCGCCGTGCCCTGCCTCCCTCGATTCTCGACTCGACAGTAAACACACAACCAAGACTCAACCTTTCTTCCTTCTTTTCTTTAAAAACAGGCATGCTTCATGTATGTATCTATATGCACATAAATTGTATGCCTTAACACTTGGTGATTTTAAGAAATTGTTGCTCTTTATGAAATGTGTATATGCACCGAAATGCTGAGATGAAAGTATGTGTGTGATTCTTGCTTGCAGTGAAAATCTTTACACAAAATGAAGTGAGTTTCTTAATCAAACTGTGAAATGAAATAAGCAGGAATTAAAAGATGAAACCTTTAGGGGTTTGAGGTTTGAGGTTGCTGAATCAAGCTATGGCCGCTCTGCTTGCTGTGAAAAAAAGGTGAATAAAGAATGATATTTTAAAGAGAAAGGATTGAACAATTGGGTGAAGGAGTGAATGAGACTGTGACGTGAAGATTGAAAAAATAACCAAAATCCCTTAATCATAGGGATTTTGGATGACTTTGGAGGAGTGGCGCATGTTGAGATAGGTGAAGGAGTCAAAATGGAGGTGCTGTACTTGGCAGCTAGGAAGCGTGGGTTGGGCTTCTATTTTTGGGCTTAATTATTAACAAGGAAGGCTTAATTAAAACTAGGGCCCAAAATAATATTTGTCAAAGCCCAACACATTCAAAAATTAAAGCTTAACATAGACCTAAATTAAATCATGTACAAATAAATACTAATCATATAGAATAATCACATATTCATATAATTCAATTTATGAAATGCACAAAATTTCAAAAGACTAAATTTTTATAAAGGCTTCTGAAAATAAATTTTGTTGGAATTTAAAATATAAATCATTTTTCATTTTTCCGGCGTAAATCATCCTAATCT
Organism: Salvia miltiorrhiza; assembly: GCF_028751815.1. Lineage (NCBI taxonomy): Eukaryota > Viridiplantae > Streptophyta > Magnoliopsida > Lamiales > Lamiaceae > Salvia > Salvia miltiorrhiza. The sequence continues at coordinate 780,447 of NC_080387.1, read as the reverse complement.
AAGTTTAAAATAAATTCTAAACTTAATATAAATAGGCGGGGTGTTACACCAATAGTTCGATAATTATATTGGATTCACAAATAATCATATTTAGCTTAAAAATCCAATCAATTTTTTAGCCATCCAATTGTCAAACTTCATGTAACACAAAGCTCTTCCGGATAAAGGGAAAAAAAACTTTAGAATTTCTCTAGCCTTTACTTGGTAGAAACAAAGAAGAAGAAAAAGCCGAACAGAAAGAAAGAAAGAAAGTAAGAAAGAATGGAAAAAATCGAACAGAAGCAAAAAAGAAATGAAAAAAGTTGAACAGAAAGAAAAAAAAAGAAAAAAAAAAGAATATGAACAAGAGTAGGAGTAGGAGTAGTAGTATTTTTTATATTTTAATTATGTTTTGCAATTTTATATATATATTTCGAAAATCAATAAAAAAAATGGAAATTAATTGGAAGGGTAGAATTGTCTCTTTCCTATAAAATTAATTATAATTAGTATAATGTAAATACATTTAAATAATTCATATATCCAAGGGAGTTAAAAAAAAGTGAGTTTAGTAGAATAATATTTGTATACTAATATACAATAATTTTATATTTTTTTTTACTAGGGAAAAGGAAATCACTCGGTTGATGATTTGGGAATTCTAAAAAATGTGGATAGATTTATTCTGTTTTGGCAATAGTTCCGGCAATAGTAGGTCGAGGGTGTTTAAAATTCAGGATTTTCGGCAATAGTTTCTTCTTCTTATTTTTTGTTTGTAGAAAAGAAAATGAATTCATTTTTTTTACAATAAGTTGGGTTTTTCCTAAAAAAAACAATAAGTTGGGTTTAATTTAGTTGGGAGTAAATAAAACAGTTAATTCAAATTTATCTCCATATGCAATTATGAATTCCCATCATCATTTCCAATTAAAAAAATGAATTTAATTTCCATCATTTTTGTATATTATTAATTTAATTTTACCAATTACTTTAATATAAGGTTATAATGGTAAATTGATTACTTAATCTAAATTTTAATCTAAACTATCAAACAACTAATTTATAGTATTTATATTTTAATCTTGGTCTATCAAACACTAAGATATGACATATCTTTAATTTTATCTATCTTGACTTATCTAATCAATTACAAAAAAATAAATAAATTATTTGAATAAAATATTAAAACACCTATAATTTTCCTTATATATAACAAATTAGTAATTTGATTACATTTTTAATAATGTAGTTTATGACACTTAATTAGAAAGTAAGATAAAATTATTTTTAGAGGTGTTTGACTTGAGTGATAAGGCATGATTGATACAATAATTCACCTTAATCAAGTGTTTGATTTGCATGACCGGGCCCGTGATTGATAATCTAGCCTGCATCTTATCATCTAATTGAGTAATTATTTATCACCCCAAAGTTAGGTAAATTATTTAATCACTCCTCAAATCATATTCATCTTATTAATCATATCTATCACCCCAAACGTTTCTTTGTTTATTAAACACTTATCATTATGCTTTTCTTACTATGCTAATTACGAAAGAAATATGGACCACGCATCGCGTGGGTATAATACTAGTTACTTTGGAATAGTGTAAAAATAAATAAAATACAAACAAAATAAAATAAAATAAATATTGTAAAAAAATAAAAAAATAAACTAAAGCAGTATATATATATATATATATATATATATATATATATATATATATATATATATATTAAAAAAAAAACGTAAGCATACAATGAATTTTGAAACCCTTTTCCTTTGGGATAAAGCAAACAAGGTTGTCATAATATTGCACCACACTAAACTTTTGAATTTTTTACCAAAATCAATAATATAAATGTTTGATACGGGTCAGGTTGGATCCGATCCATCTGACCGTCAAATAAAATTGAATAGATATATATTAGTACAAAATCTTTATATATATAAAAAGCAAAGTAAATGTAAATAAATTCAATTGAAAGGATATAATTGGAATTGAGAGAAAAAAAAAATACACCCACTACTCTAATTATGTAACTAACTGCCGAAAATTTTCATCTAAAAAAAAAACTGCCGATTTTTTTTTAATGCCATATTAAACATTACCATATTAACACATTTATCACAACAACAAAAACTGCCACATGCATGTGATTTTATATACTTATTATTTATTTTTATTTTTTTTGTAGAGAAACCATATTTCTCTCATTTTAAAACTTTTGTTTCACAAATTTTTTCTTAAAAAAATAGAAGAGTGAATAATTGATTTTTAAAATAGGATTAATAAATAGCTGTTAATGTATTACTTAAAAAATAAAAGTTGTCAAGAAAAAAAAAATCAAATTATTTTGTTACTTATAGTTTCAATTTATTATATTTTCTCTTCATTGCACATTTTTTTTTTCTATTTTTGTTATGCGATATGCAATTATATATCTAAAACAAAAGATAATGAATAACATTTAATTTGATACATGAAATGTATAAATCAATTTAAAATGAACAAGTTATGACAGTTTAAAATTTGTATCTATAATTTTTATTTTATTTTTAAATTCTTTTATTTATTTTTCTCGAAAGTTGAGAATACTGACACGATTAAACATCTTTTTTATTATTTTTATTTTTTTCCATTGTTTCCTTACGAAATTTTAATCATAGTATGTAGTCATATTTATTTTACATTGAAAATTTGTTAATAGGATACAATGTCACTATTATAAGAAGATAATATTATATATCACCATGTATGTCAATAAGGAAACCATAAAGTTGTCAAAGTGAAATAAAGAATGTTATGTATAAATTATTTACATAAATTTTTTCTTCTAAAAATATGCTATCAGATTATAATTTTTGTAATTTTAATTAATTTTCAATATTTATTTCATCATCAAATGAATGAAAACTAAATAATCTTATTTTTATTTAATCAAAAGTTGTAAGAGATAAAGAAAATCATACGTGTTTCAATTTATTCAAAATTTTTGTTGCTTTCTAATTATGACATTTTTTTATTAATATAAGTATTTTTTTTTATCCATAGAATTATCTTTATAGGTATTAAATGAAGTTCGGATATATTTACGTGTCTATTAATATTTCAAAAATAATGTATTGAGATATGGTATATTAAGGACCATTATGCCTAATAGCAACTATTTTCATCAATTAAATTGTGAAGATCTTTGGTGAAGCTCCACTGAATAAATTTTTGGTTCAGAGTTTGAATCTTGTAGGTTGAATTTTTTTTTAATGTTTTTTTATTTAGAATTTTTCACAATAAATTCATAATTTACATACTGAATTCATATACAACTTATTTTTATATGATAAATCTGGTTTAATTTGTATTAGTATAGAAACTCCCTATATACGTGATATTATGTCTATATATAGACACATGTTATATTTTTGTATGAATTGCCTAGGTTATGGAGTATTAAAATATTGGATCACTTTGCAAGTAATAAATTTTGTATCAAATTTTAATTTTATTAGTTTATATTAATATTATAAAGCATATATATGCACAATTTACGCGATGAGGATGAATTTGAGCGCTTAGATATATTCAGATATGACTTCAGTGAAACATAAAGATAAAATTGCATATTTGAGGCTAAAGGAGAATCAGAATAGAAGTGAAAAGCAAATATTTATGTTTCAAAGATTTCTATTTCAACTACAGAGATACAAATTTGAAATACATGGCAACCAACGAATTTGCCCTTCTCAAATATTATTATTTGGACTTCGAAACCAAGCTAAATGGACCTTGGTATTATATTTCAACAATAGGCTTCAAAATAATTCTAGATTTAACCTCAATATTTTTTTTCCGTATATTAAAAAAAAATCGAAGATGATTTAAAAAAAACCGAAATACAAGAAAAAAGGGCTTGGGGGAAATAATCCTAGATTTGTTCCATTTACATATTTTTTTTTTCCAATATTAAAAAAAATAGTTCGAAGATGAATTAAAAAAAACGAAATACAAGAAAAAGTTGCTTGAGGAATTTGAACCTGAGACCTCAATAATATGTGAGTGATACTTTGTCACCTTGTCCGATAGTGTCAACCGCATTAGTTATTCGTTAGAAATAAAAATAAAATGAATGATACGATGGGACATCGATCGAAAAAATAAGTAACATATACTTGGATTAAATGTATTATAATAACATATACTTGAAGACAATGTATTATAATACGATGAATTTATAATTAACTGAAATAAATTAGTGAACTTGAAAGAAAAAAAATTGTGAATACGATGGGAATTTTCTTGGAAAACTATATAACATATACTTGAAAACAATGTATTATAATATAGTATTGATGTCGATTTGATAATAAAAAAAATGAACTGCTATACTGTAATAATGAAGTCGAAATAATTATACTCAATGAAATAAAGTTGAATTAAAGTAGTGAAGTAAAAACCTATATAACATATACTTGAAGTTTATGTATTATAAAATAGTATTGAAGTCAAAATAATTAAACTCAACGTTCATGAAGTTGAATTAATTAATTGAAATAAATTAGTGAAATTGAAAGCAAAAATAAAGTATACTCAATCCTACGTAGAGATTTTGCTCGCGAAACTATTTAACATATACTTGAATGAGAAACAATGTATTATAGTAAAGTATTAAACGCGATATGCCAATAAGACAATGAACTGTTATAGTGTATGTAACGAAGTCGATATAATTATTCATTATGAAATAAATATTTATTAATTAATCAAAGTAAATTAGTGAATATAATATAAAAATAAATACAATAAAGTGAAATTATTCATACGATTGAAAATCGCTCGCGAAACTATTTAACATATACTTGAATGAGAAACAATGTATTATAGTAAAGTATTAAACGCGATATGCCAATAAAACAATGAACTGCTATAATGTATGTAACGACGTCGATATAATTATTCGTTATGAAATAAATATTTATTAATTAATCGAAGTAAATTAGTGAATATAATATAAAAATAAATACAATAAAGTGAAATGATTCATACAATTGGAATCGCTCGTGAAACTATTTAACATTTACTTGAATGAGAAACAATGTATCATTCACATGTAATGGAGGTTGCGGGTTCGAATCCTCCATGCCCCTTAAAGAGGTGATTTTTTTTTTTCGATTGTGCATGACATATAAGCTTAATTTAATTTCCAACCATGAATTATTGCGCCTGCCACCGCTTGGCAAGGTGGCAAAGTATCATTCACATGTAATGGAGTGATCACTAGTTTCTTAGCAACAAAATACCGCAACTAACACGGTGTAATTGTAGCATATATAGAAATCGAGTATTGTATCCACATGGACTAATAAACGAAATAACTCTATCTATTCTCTAAACGAAATCTAAATTAAACCCTAATATGGATAGATATATTAGTGGATTTTGTTTTGATTTTGCAAATAAATAAATTTGGAAAAAAAAAACCCTAGGAAGGCCAATTTTGTTTTGATATATTAGTATCTAATTTCAAGGATTTTGAAAATCTTCGAAAATTTTATACAAAATTCGTTTAAGCATTTATACAAATAGTTGGCGTACATTGTTTTGGTGGATGAATTGAAGATGAGAGGGGCCGAGATTTTACATTGTTTTGTGAAGATTTGATTTTTGATTAGTCATGGCAAATAAATCATAAATATAGGAGTGGTGAATATCTAATTTTAAGGATGATAAAAATCATTCAAAATGTTATACAAAATTCGATCAGACTTTTTAACAAACATCTAGCGTGCATTCAAGCTCTTTAATTTAATAAACTTACTTAAGAATTTTAAATTTAAGTAAAAAATAAAAAGATTACTTAATTATTTACAAGTATTAATATTACTAACTTATTAGTGGAAAAATAAATCATAATTTTTGAAAAAATAAAAATAAAATTTCCAAGGAAAAATAAAAATCATAAATATAATTTTGGAAAACTAAAAAAATAAGGAAACAAAAATAAAACAAAAAATAAGGAAACAAAAAAAATCCAAAAATAAGGAAACAAAACAACTTCTTTTTCGGATGTTATCAAAACCGAAAACACAAAGCACCAAATTGAGTATATTTATCAAAGGATATGTTAGTAAAAACACACAAGACTCAAAAATCGGCTCATTCTCTACCAAGCCAAAAAACCGGGTTTTAAGTGAGTGTCCAATTATCACTACCCTTGTATTAATTGCCTTTATTAAATAATCATCATCACACAATTAATAGAGCCGAAAACGAAGTGGAGTAGTATTTTAGAACCCTAAAACAAGCAGGCGCAGCGGTTGAGTTCCCCAAAAAGGCGGGTGTTAGAGTTGTCCGATGTCGGCGAAAGAAAACGAGATGCGCAAGCAAGGTGATTCTGATTGCAGTTCCGATTCTGGGAGCGGAGCACAAGCTATGACGCTAGCACTGAAACCGAAACACCCGCCGTCGTCGTCGTCTAAGGTATTTAGCGACGAAGACTCAATAACGCTGTTAAAGAGTAGCCGTTTTCTGGGCTAGTGGTAGAAATAATAAGTGGGCAGACTTCCACCGGATCGTCAAGGACAAACTTTCCAAGCCAGATTTTACGCGCGTTCAAATATCTGAGAAGGTCCGAAGTTTGAACAAAAAGTATAAGACTAACTGGCAAAGAGGTCGCGTCCCCGACGACCCTCATGAATTGGTTGTGTATGAGTTGTCCAAGCCGTTGTGGGAAGATGAGATGAATCAAGAAAGTGGTAAGGGGATGAAGAAGAATAAAAAGAGCGGCTTGTGGGAAGATGAGATGAATCAAGAAAGTGGTAAGGGGATGAAGAAGAATAAAAAGAGTGGCTTGTGGGAAGATGAGATGAATCAAGAAAGTGGTAAGGGGATGAAGAAGAATAAAAAGAGGAAACGCGAGAGAAATCCAACATTGGATGAATTTAGGTCTTCCTATCCAAATTTATATGCGTCGTTCAATATGTTTGGATTTCCTCCCAAAATTGCCCGGGAGAGATTTGTATTGATTGGGAGAGAGAAGGCACAAAAGCTTGAAAATGAGTGGAAGCAACTCACTGAAGAATTGCATTGTTTAGAGGGTAAAAGGCTTGCCCTCTCAACGAAACCAACAGGTATATATATTCATTTATTAATTTCACATGATTTTCTCCAGTATATGTATCTTCTAATATTTCTTATTTTTAATTATGTTTAGGCGACAATTCAGAGGAAGGTTAAGGTACGGTGGAGAATCTATCCTTGCTACTTGTATATTTAATTCAATATATGGTTTTAGTTCAAGTTTTATTATATGTGTTCATGACATGAATATTGAGATCTCATGCTATTAAAACCTAGCTAGCTCAGAGGGTCACAAAAGTAATATCCTCTCAATATATGAAAAATAGAAGAAAAAAAGGAAACAAAAACCGATCGATCATTATAAAGCCCTCACTGAGTTATAGGGTCTCATGGTTATATATGAGTTGATTATAAAGTTGGTTTGTTTATGTGACAATATATCTTAATCGCATGCTGTAGTATAAGTTATGATATTCTATCTATTTTTGTTTTTGTAGTGAGGAGTAGAAGCGGAGGCTGCGAAAAAGAAGACTGAGAAGATGAAGTTATTTGATTTTGCAAGTTAATATATAGAACTTGGGTTAATTGATTTTAGTTCTTGGTGATACTGATTTTATTACACTTTTTTATGCAACTTTTTTGGTAAACTTTGATGAACGATTCTATAGAGTAGGAATGGTGCATTTTCTGTCAATTCTTGCATATTTTTTATTTTTGTTCAACTGATCTCTTCCTTTTTTTGAAAAGTTTGGATGTGTATGACTTTACAGTGAAATGTTTAAATCAATCTTTTGAATTATGATGGTCGAGTATGTATATAGTTCTTAGATTTTGATGAATTCTTGGTCTGTTAATGTGTTAGACAAACATTCACATTCGGTGCTTTTAATTTTATTTGATAACATACATCATGATGTCTGTTGTATTAATATTTTTTGTATGATTATAATTAATATGGTGTGCGTTTATGTGTTGTAAGAATTAGAAGCAAGATATAATTAGGTAGTTAGAAGCAAGATTGCATTGATATAGTATCCCAATATCAATACAAGCCCATCTGCACAGGGACGCCGGTCTGCGGCAGCCATTCTCCGGCGGCGAGGAAGTGGCCGACGGTGAATTTGGCAGCTTCAGCGGCGGTAATGACCTTGAAACGCTTGAATTCCTTGGTGCGGCGATTGGTATTGGCTCCGGGGCCGGTGTTTCCGTACTCATACATGGTGCAGGTGTGGTGGTTGGTGGAGCCGTCCCAAATCTTCCAGCCCTCGGGCCTGATGAAGTCCCCGAGAGTGCTCTGCATGACGACGGTGAGCGCCTCGGGCTTCCAGGGGCGGCCGAGGAAGGTGGGGATCTGGAACCTGACCGGCCACAGATAGTCGTCGGGGACGATGGAGCAGTGGTGGAGGACGAGGCCGTTGCTGCCGCGCTTGATCTCCCTGCCGTCGGCAGTGACAGTGTTAAACTGGTTGGGGAGGGGCTTCCTGACGATGATCTGGCTGTCCTGGATGACGCAGTCGCCCTTGCCGAAGATGAAGTCCACGGTGCCGTAGATGCGGCAGTTGCGGTAGAACTGCTTCAGGTTCTGGTAGTACAGAGTGTCCTGCGACCCCTCGAAGCTGCAGTCGAACAACGCCGTCTTGTCCCCCTGCGACCGGAACGCCACCGCTTGGTGCCCCTGCGGCCCGGCCTCGTTGCGGAAGCTCATTCCCCGCGCAATGAATCCGGAGGCCTCGTTTGCTGCCATCAGCAATCATATTTTCCAATTAATCATCAATCCACAACACTATATATATATATATATATGTTTTCATTACCGAATGTAGCGGTGTGCATTGTTCCGATGTTCATAATGCCGTAGTTCTTGCTGCCCGTCACAATGGTCTTGGCAATGCCGTCTCCGTAGATGAAGACATTAGGCTTCTTCTTGTCCACGATGACCTGCTCGTTGTAGACGCCGGCCTTGACGTGGATGACGAATCTGCCCTTGAATTTGGGCGGGTAAGCATTGAGAGCTTCGCTGATGGTCTTGAAATTTTGTAAGAAATACCTCAATTTATCAATATATATATTCAGCTTTGCACAATAACAAATCTTTATTAACAACATATAGTAATCTGACAAGACCTATATAAATCCAATACATCTCAGTTTCATATACAAATCCGATCCGGTGGTCAAAGTTAATGGTTTTTTCTACATGTATCTCCTTATCCGATGGCTGAGATAAGCTTGAGCTTAGAGGGCGGCCGTATCTTTCAGCGGCTCTCTCAACTGTGACCGGACTAATTCAACCTGGTGACAGGATCATGTTTAGACATGAATCAAGTTCAAATAACACTATAAAGATGCTCAATGGCAAATACTTATCTGCTCTAGCACTTCTTCTGATATGTTAAAATCATCATAAGGCAAGTTATCCAATGCTTTCTCCAATTTCTATGTTATACATTGAAACTGGAACAGGATTTTCTTTGTGGCACCATCCTATGATGCAGAAAATAAACAAGAGAAGATAACTTAGAAAAATAAAAAAATAATAAATTGAAATAAATTCAAGACTCATTTACCTGTAATGTACTGCAACAGTTACCATTAACTAACAACAAGTCAACAACTAAACTATCAGAAGCTACAATTTTTGCAATTGAACTAGTACATTGCAACATATCAAGAATACTGATCATAGTCTGCAAATGAGAATGAATCAAGATCATAGTCTATTCTATTTTTATTATAATATGAGTGAAGTGTTTGCACATTCTTCTAATCTAAATCTTATTTCTATAAATCTTATTTCTATATTGTTTGCTTTTGCTTTCTCCTGATTCTGTCAGAGATACAATTAGGAATTGGTTGGGTAGACTTAGCAATTACCGAAATGCTAAAATTATTGTAGCTCTCCCCAAATAAAAATTTACTATTGCACAATAATGAGTCCAGATGGTAAATTATTCAAGTTCAAAAAAATTCAGACATCAGGATTATCAGAGTTTTCCTATCATAAGCTAGAGAACACTTAACAAATTGACTGAAAGGTCGAACAATGCTTTTGATAATTATCTACATCCTCTAAGGCCTCATACTTGTAGGAAAAGACTCTTCAACTATTAGAGCAATCAGACAATGTAGGCAAATATGTTGATCATCACAGGCCTTTGGAGAATACTATAAAATAGGTAAATTTAGCAGAGTTAGCTAATAAACAAATTTACCAGATCACGAATCAACTTCCATTACTTAGGAAACCTTTCTAAACGATAATCGCAGTTGAATTGAAGTTATAAATAAATTGAATTGATTGGATTGGAGTGTTTGCTTTGATATTAGGGCTGCAAAATGAGGAATGAAAGGAAGAAAGAAAATAGAAGAATAAAGAGCGAGAGAGAGATAGAGATTACCTGAAGAAGAAGCTGCAAATTGATACTCTTCCTTGACTCAGATTAATTGCATAAACAGATCTATTCTCATCTTCACTGTAGAACATTCAAATATGCAATCAATTGTTCAATCGTAGAATTGAAAAACTGATGCAGAAAAATATCAAATTAAGATCTCTCCATAGGAAATTTTGAATTAAGCAAATCAATCGAAAAAATGTTAGAAATCGAAGAGGATCGAAATACGATAGTAGTAATTCGAATAATTGTGATTGAGAGATGATTGGATTTTCACAGAGGATCGAGACAGAAATGTTGAGAAATTAGAATGGGATTAGTAGAAAAGAATGAGTTTTAGTTTTTGTTCATGAGGACTAAGTTTTAAGATAATTTCAAAAATGACCCCATTTTTTAAAAGTTTAGTTTTGAGTTTTTCTTATGAGGACTTTATTTTGGGTTAATTATAAAAATGACCCCGTTTATTATTTTTTTTGTGATGATATCAAATTTCCTCACATAAGATGCATTAATATAACAAAAATTGATTTTGTCACATAAGTTTGTCACAAATACTACTATTTTTTGTAGCTTGCAGTCCTCCACCGCCACGTGGTTGTACTTGTCCTTGTCCTTGTCCACGGAGATTTTGCCGGTGGCGGCCAGCGCGTTGTTCACCTCCTTGAGCGCCGCCTCCACCACGGCGCGGACGTAGTCATTGGCCGTGGCGGAAGCGTTCTTGGCTCACTAAATATTGAATTATAAAATTAATAAAACTTTATAAAAAAAAGATTTAGGATTCAAAATTTGTTTAATGAAAATTGCATAAAATATATACTTCTGTTTAGGTTATTAACTAAAAAACTATCATAAAAATCAATGGTGAGATTTAAATTTCTTCATTTTATTTTTACAAATTTGTTTTTATATAGATTTTATATTGGTGAAGCATAAAATCACCAACATCCTAAAACTAAAGAATAAATAGAAGATCGAAACCTGTAGTTCTCAAATATTGGAAATATGTATGTCTTCTTCTACAAGCAGCCAAGAACTCTTTAGAACGTAAACATGAATCGGAGATAACTAAAATCAGGGGTCCTCTCTATTATTACAGACTTGGTATTTATAAGTGATGAAAGTAAAGGGCACAATTGTCTTTTTCTCCTTCGCGCGTACTCAACAAGCACGGCGCACTCCCGGTGTCACTGTCGCGGCTGATTGTCCTTGCTTTAACGGACTTGCAGTTTTTTGCCTTTATCAGAAGGTAGTTGGGATGGTCTGCGCAGGCATCCTCTCGGTGGCTGTGTAGGTGTATCACATCAAGTGGTAGCGCAGGCATCCTTGAGTGACTTGTGCAGGCATTTCGGCTGCGCAGGCATTCGCGGACAACTGTGCTGACATTTCTTCGAGTAGCTGCGCAGGTTAAGTTTCTGGGCTTGCGCTGTCTTCGAGGTCAGCTTATCTTTCATGCCTTTGGTTTATTCTTTCGCCTGCCCTATAATAATAATAATAATAATAATAATAATAATAATAATAATAATAATAAATATATAGTCTTCTCATGTAATAAATATATATTCTTCTTATAAGGAGCTCACTATAAGGAGCTCATCTAATAAATATATATTCTTCTTATGGTACCTACAGTCGCTCTTATGGTATCAGAGCCATGGGGAAGTAGTTATGTAGTAAGAATATAATTTATCACATGAGCTCATCTCTAATGAATTTACTTAGAAAAAAGGATACTATTAAAAATAGTATTAAACAAGAATTAGAATCGCCTCAGAATTTGGATCTATTAAATAAATGGACAATTCCCAAAGTGGAACCTAGTGTAATATATAAACTAGGGACTTTTGAAAAAATTGGATTAAAACAAATTGTTAAAACCACTTAAGAGACAATTCCTCTAAATGGAGAAAATATTATGATTAAATTACTTGAGGATAGTGATTTATTGTCTTATAAGCATTCGCATAAATTTATTCATATAGGACTTGTGCAAATTGCATTTAAACCTTTAACATTAGAAGGTTTACTAGAAAGTTTTATTGCAGCTTTAAGAGATGGTAGAAATTTAAATTGGAAACAATCATTGATGGGTATTATACAGTTTAGTTTAGCCCATGGACCAGTTTATTTTTATATGTATCCGAATTTACAGCTTTCTTTATCTGATGTCAATATTTTAGATGCTTTAACATTAAATGTTAAAACTCATGGTTATAATTACAAACCAGGAACATAAGTAATAGCTATGTGTTATAGAGTATATTATAAACCATTATTCACATTAAATCCACAATGTAAAATGGTTGATGAACCTATAAATGAGACTATTTTAATAGAAAGTAATTTTAATAAATCTAATATTACAACAAGGAGAAAAATAAAATGGGAAGAAATAGAATTTCCGGAAAGTTGGAAAATAGAACAAGCGGTAATACCACAACCACAGATACAAAATAATCTTATTAATGTAGAACAATCTCTCGAAGGGTCAGTAACATTACAATTTGAAAATAATAGAAGGTCTTTATCTACAATTGAAAGGTCAAGATCTGTATATTCTCATATTTCACCCTTAGATTATAGGGTAGAATCTCCTTTTGCTCCATCTAGAGCCTCTACATCCCAAATAAGAGAGAAACCTATTCTGCAAGATTTAGAAAAAGAAAGAATTGATAAGATATTAATAGATAAAAATAATATTTTGAAAGGAATGAAAAATAGTGTTTTTAACACTAAAGAAGCGGATATAACCGAGTCAGAAATGGATTTTTCAATATAATGATTTTAGAAACAAAAATTGATTTTAGTCCTGGTTCGCAGGCAAGACAAATTATAAAATTAGAATTTAATTCTTCTAAATGGTATTTTGAAAATTTTGATTCAAAAGAAAAGTACTATATTCAAGAAGAATTTTATGAATGTTGTTCTAAAAATAATAAAATAATATTGTTTGTCCCATGGTTTGTATCTACATATGTAGAACAATATATTTCTATATTAGAAATAAATTATAAATTAAATAATGGGAAAATATTAAAACAAGTTTTCCCTCCACAACAATCATTTCAAATTGAAAAAAATGATAGAATTAATAATTTTTTAGCCTTTGCCAAATTACTAGAAGATAATACTCTTCCTATAACATGTAGGCATATAAATACAATAATTGAACAAAATAATTATATGAATCTTTATATAAATATATTAGGAGAACAAATTACCTCTCTTCAAGAAAGAATTGAGAAAATATTAAATACTATAAATAAAAACTCAAATATTGAAGAAGAAAATTTAAAGAAAAAAGAAATAGAAATAGCTATGCCTACTATACAGCCACCACCTGAAATAACAGGATTTAAATTAAAACCTATAAAAGATTTAGAAGAATTCTTAGAAGAAAAATTTTAAAAATTAAAAATTAGTACTCTTGATAATAAATTAAGAAATGAATTAATAGAACAATCGGATTATAAAAAAGTTTATACAGATCATATTAATAAAATGTCTAAATGGGCAGATAAGCCTACTACAAGAAAATATTATTATCCAAGGCCAACACCTGTAGATGTTTTAATAGAAGGATCAAATGATATTATATCAAATAGTTATAGTGGAAATCATATTTATGAATGGCATATAGATGGATTTGTTCATCAACAGATACATAATATTGTACACAGAATGTTAATGTATTCAACTATTTGTAAAACCAATAATAATGCTGGTAAAAATATAGCAAAAATGATTACTTCAGGATTCACTGGTCAATTAAAAGGCTGCTGGGATAATTATCTAACCCAAAATGAGAGAGATAATATTCTAAATACTGTTAAACAAGAAGGAAATAATACTAAGGAAGAAGCAGTTTATACACTGGTTATAAATATTGTTGAACACTTTACGGGAAGATATACAGAAGATAGTGAAAATATTAGAACTCTTTTACAAAATCTTAGGTGTAAAACACTTACAGATTTTAGATGGAATAAAGATACTTTCCTTAGTAGAGTTCTAGAACTTCCTGAGTGTAATAGTACTCATTGGAAATCTAAATTTATAGATGGTCTTCCTAGCTTATTTGCAGAAAGAATAAGAAGAATTGTCACGACCGGACTTAATTAAAGATAATTAAGCCGGGAAACCGTGACTAAGGGAGGGAGGTTAGAAGAGGGGATAGAAAGGGAATGAACGAATAATAGAGGATCGAACTAAAACAATTATTAAAGAAGGGAAAATTCATCATATAACTGATGTTTAGTCACAAAGACTCAAACTGACTTGTAAGTTCGAATGAATCCGACTTAACTAAAAGAACATAATACCTAAGAGTACGCAACGGAATAACATAATCTGATTACATGTATGAAGACATGCATCCAAGAGTTCATTCATTTAATTTATGACAAAAGCTCCGCTCTTCACTTCATCTTCATCAGCCACTGCTCAACCTGCACATTTAGAAATATATGCAGGGCTGAGTACGGGAGTACTCAGTGGGCACGTATGCCTAAATATACACATGATTGCATAAAACTATAAATTGTCATGCCATCAATAACAGTACAGCAAGGGAGTTTTAGCTAAAACGCCCAAGCTTACTAAATTCATTTGTGACTCTTAAAGTTCGTCTGCAGACTAAGTTCTCTTGTAATCTATCATATTTGGAACTGTGTGCCGGAGAGGTGGCCACCTCTCACGGTCACTTGACCGGCCAACCCGCTAGATGACTCACGGTCACTGGTGTACACTAGCCCTGGCAGGATAGCTATCAACTGCTCATGACCCGAATTCGAAAAGCCACATCAGATAGATATCATACTGAAATTGAAACATTTTATGGCAAGACAATACTTGAAATAACTTCAATTCAAAGATTTTGTCATGAAATAACTTGTTCAACATTAATATGAAACTCATTTGATATATATGAAAGTAATGCCCACCTGATTACCAAACTTTGCTATATCTCAATGACTTCTTGACTGGTTCTTACTCTCGCCTTAACCTTTATTGCGAGAACATAAAATAAGATATAGCTCGAGTAAAAATCCTCAATTATTGATAATGCGTAAAATAACTATACATGACTCATATTCCGTTAATAATAATCAAACTATACGATTAAAGTTCGTCTTATGAGATCAAATTATTAATCTTAATCAATCCACTCATCTTAGGATTTGCTAACCCGCTTACTAATCTCATAACCTCGTTTTAAATTAAATCCAATTAATCTCATAATAATCTTAATTGGACTAAATAAAATAATAACAACACTCCAATTACTAATAGGAGCCCAACATAGTGCAATCTCATTAAGAATTTAATAGAAAATATGGGCCCACACTGAAGTCCAAAATAAATAAATAGCAGTCCATCTACAAAATAATACCCTTAGGGCATCCACTATGGTGCTACCCCATAGTGGTGTCATCTCAACAATTACCTTATTTTTCTACAATTCTATATTTTCTCCACTATAACACTACCCACTTTTTACTATTTATGGACCCCACAATAAGAAATAAAAAAAATAAAAAAATAAGAAAGAATAAGTTGAGGAAAGGAAGAAATAGAGGCGAGGAGGAGTGAGAAATATGTTGGGGTCCCACCATGTCAGATAAGGAATCGGCTCCTGCAGTGCTACCTATTCTCTTGTTGGGTGTTTATTTTTTGTGGTCCACTGTGATTAGGGATGACAATCTACCCGCGGGTAACAGATATCCGCGAAAACCCGAACCTATTAGGGTGGATTTGGATACCATTTGATTATCACGGATAGTTTCGTAGTTGCAATTCACTATCCATTTAGTTCGTGGGTATGGGTTTGGATACTTACTATCCATACCCGCGAAACCCGTTTACTCGCGAAAAATACCCGCCAATTATCCGTCAATTATCCGTGAATTACCCGTCAAATATCCACAAAAAATTCCATAAAATATGGGCTTTGAATATATATTTTGAGATTATGAGCTAGCATATTATATCTTAAAATAGGCCCAAACAAAAACTGAACTAAGACCCAAATTCTAATAGTCTAATTTAAATTTGAATTTTGTTGAGCAATTATAGAATTTTGTTGGATTTTATATTTTAGTTGATGAATTTGAATTTAAAAATTGTTCTTTGTGGATTTCAACATATGGATTTGAACTATGTTATTTATGTTGATTTTTTTTTTCTATTAAATTTGTTGTAAATTTATATTTAAATTTTGTTTTGTGAGTATCCGGCGGATAGTAGATGGCGGGTATCCGGCGGATAGTGGGTATCTGGCGAATAGCGGGTGACGAATACCCGTCGGATAGCGGGTTCGTGGATACTCGACGGGTAGCGGGTATCCGCGGGTAGCGAATTTGGATACCATTTGATATCCATGGATAGTTTCGTGGGTAAAAACCACTATCCATATAGTTCGTGGGTATGGGTATGGATAGTCACTATCCGTACCCGTTGTACCCGATTGCCATCCCTAACTGTGATGCTACCGGGTCCCAAGGGTGCCACCTAGATTTGGGAACCCCCATAGTGGGTGCTCTTAGAGCATCCGCATTGGGGGTTCCTTGATAGCATACTTGATAGCCTACTTGATAGTGTTTGTGTTATTGAGTAGGTAGTGCTGCATTGTGGTTCCTTGATAGCCTACTTGATAATATTAGTTTTGATTTTATGTTTTTCATTTAAATTTTACTGCATAATTTAAATTGTATATTTAAATACTGGATTAAACATAAAATTTAAAATTACTTAAAACATAAAAAAAAATACCTAAAAAAATTTAAAAACACCTAAAAAAAATACATAAAAATTACACCAAATTCAAATTCTGCAAAAAGCCTCAATCTTCATCGCACATTCAGATCAAGAGAAAATCCCCAAAATTCAACCCAAAAAGCCTCCGCCCCGCAGCAGCGCCGCCTCCCCACCGCCCCCTTCCAGCCCCCCGGATCCTCCAACCCCGGCATCCCCTTCCTCTCCTTCGACGTCAACTCCGCCGCCGCCTCCACCTCCTTCTCCGCCGCGCCGCACTTCCCCTCCTCCTCCGCCGCCTTCGACGACGAGCCGCCGCTCCTCGAGGAGCTCGGCATCAACACCAAGCAGATCTACCAGAAGACCATCTCCATCCTCAACCCCTTTTCGAATTTTTCCTTTTTTTTTTTTAAATTAGGCGCGTGCATTGCACGCGCCATCTCCTCCGCCCTTCGAGCATACTCGATAACTCGAGGAGTCCTCGAGGAGCTCCACGCCGCATCGCCCTCCTCGACGCCCTCCCTCTCCTCGAGGAGCTCCTCGAGTACCCGCGATGCGGGTAGGCCCAAATCCCATTCCTATTTTCCTCATCACGGCTGAACATCAGCCTATCTTTCTCTCAAATCACTCTCACTCTCCTCTCTCCCACGCTTAACACAAGACCGCGCAGCCATCATCTTCTTGCGGCCTCCGTCGCGAATGACCCCGGCGAGATCATGTCCGGTTGAGGGCGCCGCCCCTCTCATCCGATTTACCTTTCTCAGTCTCGACGAAGCAACCCAATCGAGCCCTAGGTTCCTTCGGCTCAGACGACATCGCCGCCACTGCCTGGGCTCGATCACGCTTCAGAAATTCCGGCGGAGTCGACGCCGCTCTTCGGCTTTGCCGTCTCCTAAAAACCGGCGTCCCTCCTCTCACTTCACAGATGCGAGGCAAAAAGGAGGTGAGCCCTAATTTCCCAAATCAGAAATCGCCTCCGCCGCCGTCACCGGGAAACCGGCGAGCGGGGTCGCTTTTGTCGCCGTTCTGAGGTCCGACGAGGTCGGCTCCTTCCGTCGTTGTCGGTGCTGGGTGAAGGCACCGCGAACCGCCGCCGTTGCTCTTCCGAGCGATGGTGAGGCCGACGCACCATCGTTTCTCCTCTCAATTCCGCAATTTCAGGATACACAAACTCAAAAGAATTGAGCCCTAGCTTCTCTTTCCACAAGGCGTCGCCGCTCGGTGATTCGGCGAGAGTCATCGTCGACCTGTCATCGCAAAACGCCACTGCCTTACTCGACTTCGGGCGAGACAGTAAAAGCTTCACCATCGTTGCTCCCCCTCGGTTTGACAGAACAGGAAGTCACCCCTCTCCCGGTTTACAGAAACAGGTACAACAAAGTACCTCTCCCCTTTCCCAAAAATGCTAAGTCAATTCAAACTCTATGGTTATTATGCAATATGAATCATCTTCACACCTTATGCATTTCATGATTCTCGTGGAGGGGAAAGAGATTTCTAAAGCTATTGTTCATGAGTCTAGTGAGCTCTTGGTTTTCTATAATCTTGTGTAAGTGAAGTCCGTTGTTTCTATATGGGTAAAATGCCTACGTCATTTATGCTTACTCTGAATTCTTTAGAAAATAACATACTTGCTGGATGATACACAAACTGGATTCGAAATAAGAGAGCTAATTAGTATATACCTTGTGAGGGTTTAGTGTTGCTCGTTGTTGTTGGATTTAATCCAGTGGATGTTTACTGAAACGAGTCATGTGTTGTTCCCTTAAAAAAATGCAGGTGAACAAGAATGGTAGTGGAGGAATTAAGACAAGGCTTACCTCTTGAAGAAGTGCAGGCAGCAGCAAATCAACTCTCTTTCTCTCTCTCTCATTTCTGGTTTCTAGTGTCCAAGGAAATGAGCGAAGAGAGTTTGTTGGCTGAAATGGTAAAGGATATCGGAGGTGGTGGTTAGCTAAAGTGATAGGGCTGTCATAGGGTGGCTGAAAGACCTCCTAGGTGTACCTTTGGCATGGCTGGTACTTTATGGAGTGCAGAGAGGGATGGGAGCTGCTGGACAGCAGCTGCCCTAGTGCATAGGCACACGTTTCTTTTCTTCCATTGCTTTCTTTTTCTTCCTTATTGCTAGCTGATGGTGTAATAGGTAGGTTGTAGAAGTAGAAAGTTGTAAAGTTTGATGTGATAAATAAAATCCTTCTGACTTGGTAAATCTGTATCAGTAAATTCTAACTTGGGGTCTGCTATATAGTGATGCCTCGTTATATAAAAAAAATCTCTACAACATCTAATTTAATCCGTTCTATAAGTCGGAAATAAATCACGACTTAGAGAAAAAATAATGGAAATATACATATGTGTAACCATTACATATAAAAATAATAATTTGACTTTGCTAAGTCAGTTATTAATCTGGAAAATCAATCATCGATTGTCCAATAATTGAATCGCGGCCGTCTCACGCGAAAACATTTAATTTAGAATCTGAGCTGAATTAACATAATATTAATAATTGGATTAATAAAATTGAAAGATACAATACATAAATATCACGTCTCGCGCGAAAACATTTAATTTAGAATCTGAGCTGAATTAACATAATATTAATAATTGGATTAATAAAATTGAAAGATACAATACATAAATATCACATTTACTGGTTTGAATCATAAATAATAGAGCGGGCTACTACAAGAATACTAAGATAAAATTATAATACTTTCCCTTATGAAAATTATACGTATGGAAAATTAATAGGAATATGTATCCCAGAAGGATTAGCTTTGTGTAATGAGATAAGATTAAATCAACAAATGAAATGCCAAAATTTGGTGGAAAAGAAACAATTAGGACAATTTTGTGACCAATTTGCTGTTGAAAAAATACCATATAATAACAAAGTAAAGAAAATTCGTAGAGATAATAAACCTTATTATAATAGAAAAAGAAAATACTCTAAAAGAAAAATAGAACAAAAGAAAGATAGGAAAGATAATAGAGAAAAAAAATGGGAAAAAAGAAAAATGATAATTTGTAGAAAATGTGGTAAATATGGTCATTATGCTAGAAATTGTTGGACCAAAAAGAAGATTAATAATCTTGATATTGATGATAATATTAAAGAAACTCTCTCAAAAATTCTATTAAATTCTGATGAAGAATCAGAATGTGAATAATCTAGGTATTCTTCCAGCACAGAAACTGATAAAGAAATTGATATATTAGAAGATGAATCAGTTATATCAGATTCAGAATCAGAATGTGAACCATGTATCAGAACCATGAATCAGAAATTGATAAAGAAAGGGGCGTGGGATAAGGAGTAGCTGCAGTAACAGCCCCAACTCCTCTCACTGCTGCACCCTTAGGGCTGCCACCGGTTCACGAACCGCCGGTTCTGGGCCCGAACCGGCAGTTCAGGTTCGAAAATTTCATGAACCTGAACCGGCCCGCCTAAAATTTGAAGGGCCGGTTTTCGAACCCTAAACCGCCGGTTCCAGGCCGGGCCGAAAACCGGCGATTCCGGGCCAAAAACCTACGGTTCCCGGGCTTTTTTCCTTTTTTTAAAAAAAAAATTGTTTTCTTTTTTATGAAATTAAATGATTTGTGATGAAATTTCAAAATTTTTATTCAACTTAAAATATAAAATATAAACATGTGTTGAAATTGAAAATATAAACGTGTAATATTTTTTATGTCATATTTTTAAATTAAATGACTTGTGTTGAAAATTTATAAACATGACAATTAATATATTTTTTAAATAATATTTTTTATGTCATCTTAATTCTTAAGTAATACTTGTGTCATCTTAATTAATATCATGTCATTTTTTTAAATTTATAACAAGTTATAAACTTATAAAGTTGACAATCAAAATATTTTTTTTAAATTAAATGACTTGTGTTGAAAATTAAAATACAATAAAAGAAAATTAATTCTAACACATTGACAATCAAAATAATGCATAAAAAAATGATATCTTTATTGAATTTATTCTATGTACAAAAAAAATATTACAAGGATACAAATTACAATCTTCAAAATTGAATAAGTAAACTAACTAATACTAACTAAATAACTAATTCATTATAATAATTTCGAAAGAGAGTTGTCTAAAAGGGGGAAAAATAATAATAATTAAGGGCTTGAGCGCAATTTTAATATAAATATTAAAATTGAGTGGCCTACGCGCTCGAACCGGCGGTTTAGGATCGAACCGCCGGTTCGGACTGCCGGTTCAGGGTCGACAAATGCTTGAACCTAAACCGGCCCTTAACTACCGACGGTTCGGCCCTGAACCGGCCCGGTGGTCAACGG
Organism: Salvia miltiorrhiza; assembly: GCF_028751815.1. Classification (NCBI taxonomy): domain Eukaryota; kingdom Viridiplantae; phylum Streptophyta; class Magnoliopsida; order Lamiales; family Lamiaceae; genus Salvia; species Salvia miltiorrhiza. The sequence goes on along the minus strand of NC_080387.1, from coordinate 758,927 downwards.
TCCGGGCCAGAACCGTTGACCACCGTGCCGGTTCAGGGTCGAACCGCCGGTTCCGGTTGGCCCTTGGCATCCCTATGCACCCCTCATTCCCATGTAAAGCAGCCATCCCATCCCCATCTCTGCTACAGTAATTAGCCACCCTACCTCTGCAGTTACAACCACACCCTCATCCCTTCAAGGCCATGCCTTAGTACACAAAGGGCTCCTATCAGCCACTCTACTGTTGTACCTCCCCTTAGGCTGCTCAATGATCACCTATCCATTTACCTCCTTTAGTCTCACATTTCTGCTCCCAACACTTCACACTTCTCCTCCATCTTGCACCAGCAAACGCAAAGAGCAAAGGGGACTTAGTTTGAATATTCTGCCAAGACTTCAAGGTAAATCCAGCCTCTAAATCCTCCATCTTCTCCATGCTTCCACCTGCAATTATTGAAGGAACAAAAAATTTTAAATCGTTTCCGCCATTCCAGTTCAGTTGATACATCCAACACTGAAGAAGGGTGAAGGAACCCTCATTCATTACTCTGACTCTACCAGAAAAAAACTTCAAGAGATATTCCACAACACGTTCAATTCCAACAACAACCCAATTGTTTGAAAGCATTCAAGGTAATTTGCTATCTCAAGTATTCAATTCAGTTCGCATCCATATTTAGCATAATCACAGTTCATCTACATCAAATAGCCAAGAGATGTCGTACAATAGGGAGATTATGAGCTTCACAGCCTGATGCACTCTAGAATAGCAAGTTATAAGAACTTCCCCAATCCTTACCAACTAGAACTTCGAATCGAATTGAGAGAGAGTATAACTTAGCTTTAAGGGAGGGAAGGGCCGGCTGCCCAAGGAAACTGCCGAACCCCAACTGCCGAAACGAAGAAGAAAGGCGATGAACTCTCGTCGTCTTGCCTGCATCGGAATGACAACAACGGCGGCCAAAGAAGAAGAAGTCGATCGGCGCTCCGAATCAGAATCGCGGTAAAGCCGCCGACTCCCAGAACGCCAACGGCGATGGGTGCAAACCAGGCACGGGATTCCGCCGGGTTTCGAAAGCAGAAGCAATGCTCCGGAATCTCGCCCACCTCAGACGGCGACCGCTCGCCGGATTCCAGACGAGGACGTGACAGCAACGGCGACTTACCAGATGAGACTAGGGCTCGATTTATGATCTGCGAGTGAAATGAGGAGAGAGAGGACAACGTCAGGATTAAACGCGTCCATAGCCGACGCCGGTGGTAGCAGGCGACGGCTGGATGGCCGGAGAAGGAGGAGCCGACCGATTCTCGGTGGGAGAAGAAGAAGCCGAGCGGGCGGCTCTTTGAGGAATGAGGTGAAGAGACCGGGAGTTGAGAGAGAGAGAGATTGGGCTGTGTTTTGTTTATTTAATTTGGGCTCCTCTTTTATTCAATTTGGGCCCTATTCTTTTTATTGTGTAATTGGGCTCACCCTTTTAATTAAGTTGTTTCGGGCCACTCTCATTATTCTGTTGGGCTTTAATTATTCAGAGAATTGGGCTGGTGTACAAATTTTGATGGGCGTTTATTCTAATCTCAATTATGCTTTGTTTGGCTTGTTTATTTCTTCCTTGGGCCGATTTAATTGACTATTGGATAAGATTAATTCTCCCCAACCCACATTAATTATTACTCCCTCCGTCCCAATAAAAGTGGCCACATTTCTATTTTGGTTTGTCCCACTAAAAGTGGCCACTTTCTTAAAATGGAAATATTTAGTATTTAATTAAGTTTAATTAATCAATTTAATTAAATTTCTAATTAAACTTAAACCCTCATTAACTTAACAAACACACACACAAAACACACACATTCATCGTCGGCTCTTCCCCCCGTCCCCCCAACACAGCCTCTCCATCTTCCATCTTCTTCTCCGGCGAACGACACCAGCGCCGGTCGCCGCCCCACCCCGCCGCCTCTCGCCCCTCGACCTCTCGCTTATCTCTCTTTTCTCCTGCCCCCGGTTCAGGCGGCGACTCATTTCCCCTCACTGCGTCGGCGACCCCCATGGCCGCAGCTGCCTAGATCTGAGGTGGCGTGGTTGACGACGACGAGGCGTAGATCGGAAATAGGAAGAGAGAATGGAGGATCTAGGGCTCGTCCTCTTCCTCTTCAGAACACACACCACCGCCGCTCGTTTCCCCAGCCACGGCGCCGCCCCTCTCTCACTGTCACGGCCACGCCCGCTAAGGATAGCGAGTTCGGGGAAATCGCGACAAAAGGGGAGGGGATTTAGGAGCGGGATTAGAAAGGGGCATATCTAACCTTTTGGTGACTCCACATTATATAAGACAACAACCGGAATGACTAAATATTAATCAAGGGCCGAAAATGGGCCGTACATAATTATCCGAGAGGGTACTTGAAGAGTTTGAAAACATTGTTGAATAGTACATATTATTTGACGAATATCATGATATCTAGCAAATCAGTGTATGCAGCGGAATAACAACAACTCGGGCATATGTATGAAGACATATACCCTGCTCTGATGTACTCGTCCTAGCTCGACAAAAGCTCCGCTTGCACACCACATTCCCGATCATCGCTCAACCTGCACATTTAGAAATATATGCAGGGCTAAGTACGAAGGTACTTAGTGGACACATGCCGAAAAATACATACATACATACATTTTATTGTCAAGCCTTTCAACAGTAGTAAGATACGAGGGTTTTCTTTTAAAGACTCGTATTTACCAAAATATCATTTCTTTCATAAATAACCCGGGCAGGCATTTTTAACATCATTAATCACCATATCAGTAACTCGTGCCGAGAGGTAGGCCTCCCTCTACGGACACTGTGATCGGTCAACCCGCTAGATGACTCACGATCACAAGGGTGTACACTAAATCCGAAGGGATTTGCGGTCCCATCCAGAATCCGAATTCGATTAGCATCAGATAGGTAATTAACAACAAAACATAAAGCATTTAGGCATTGACAATATCATTCAAAAATCTTAAGCATAAAAATTGTAACAGTTCTATAATATGGTTTTAGTTTATACGTAAGAAAGCCTCACCTGGTAGTGGTGACTCACGACTAAGCCCTAAACTCTTGCGTTCAACCTTGATTCGGAAAAGAATAACGTAAGGTCTTAGTCCGCGGAAATTCTAACATAAATGTGGATGCGTAATGCAATTATGCATGGCTCATATTCCTTTTTATTAACCAATTAACCCAACTAGGTTTCATCCTATGAAGTCAAGTGATTAACTACGTTGATTCGTTCTCATTAGGGCGTTCTAACTGTTAGTGAAGCATAATAATCCCTCTTTGTGTAAGCAAGGGAAGAAAATAACAAAGATTTGAAACACCCTAGGTTCTCTTCTCTCTCTCGCGGTCCGCTCTACTCCTTCGCTCTCTGCTCTGGAGGTCAGCCCTGGCCTCTAAGTCAGCTCTGGCTGAGTTAGCTCTGCGGCGAAGTGATTCCTCGGGGCGGAACGATTTCTCTGATGAAAGTGATTTCTCTGGCGAGGAACGATTCCTCTGGTGAAGTGATTCCTCTGGCGAGGTGATTCCTCTGGCGGTGTGATTCCTCTGGCGAAGCGATTCCTCTGGTGACACGATTTCTCTGGCGGAGCGATTTCTCTGGCGACGCGATTCCTCTGGCGAGGCGATTCCTCTGGCGAAGCGATTCCTCTGGCGACGCGATTCCTCTGGCGAGGCAATTTCTCTGGCGACGCGATTCCTCTGGCGAAGCGATTTCTCTGGCGCCGCGATTCCTCTGGCGAAGCAATTCCTCTGGCGACGCGATTCCTCTGGCGAAGCGATTCCTCTGGCGACGCGACTCCTCTGGCGAAGCGATTCCTCTGGTGACGGCCCCGCTGGACTCGTCCCCTCTGGACTTGTCCTCGCTGGTCTGGAAAGAGCGACGGGGACTCCAGTTTTCAAAACCAGACATCTTCGTCCTTATCTCATCTCGATTCTCACTCGTACACAAACCTTAAACTCTACCTATGTGAGAATGTTGTGATTATCTATGTTCGTCTACGTTTAAAGCTAAAGTTCTTGTCGTTCATCAAGGTCTCAAGTTATAGATTCTAACAAGTCGTAACTTAACATGCTTTTTGTTCATTCGTTTACAGACCATAAAACATGATTTCTGGAGTGTGATGCATGCTGATTGGAGTAGCAACAAGGGTCGAAGATTACCTTGATATAGCGTGCTTTGGTCGGGTAAAGAATGATGGTTTCTTGCTTTTTTGATCGTCGAGGTTCAAACTGGAATGAAAGCTATGTTCTCAGGCTTGAAAACAAATGGAAGGGAACACGGTGAAGGGAGGAAAAAGGCCGTGTCTTACCTTGAAAGTGCAGCGAGGATCTTGGTCTTCTCTTCTCCGTGGAAGGCGTCGAGAGAGTGATGGAGCTCTTGCAACTTGCTGCTGGATTTCAGAGTGCCGAAAGGAGTGAAAGGGTGGCACAAAGGGGTTGAAGGGGAGTTTAAATAGGGGAGCTCGGCTGGTGCACTCGAGTGCCTAAGGGGAGGGCTCGGCTGGTAGCCCTGCCATGCGTGGAGTAGGGGAGACCCTTCAGTTGCTCGCCCAATGGAGGGGCTGCTGCTGCTGTTGCTGCCGTGCTGTGGAGGTGGAGTGTGGCTCTTCGGCTGCTGCCCAATGAGAGGAGCTGCAGCTGGCGTGCGGAGGGGCGAGGCCTTTCGGCTGCCCAGCCCAAGGCTGCTGCCGTGGCTGCTGCTGCTCTGGCGTGGAGGTGGCGTGCGGCCCTTCGGCTGCTCGCCCAATGGGGGCTGCTGCCGTGGCCGTTGCCCACCTCACCCTCCTTCTTCCTTTTCTAATCCTAGGTGTAGCCGATGTAGAGAGGTAGAGAGGTGTAGAAGTCGTGTGATGTGACCTAAGTGAAAGATCTAAATAAAAACCTCTCAGTGTTGGTTTCTCCGAAATAGAGAAACGGGTTTCGTTTTTGCTAAACGATAAATGCTAAATTAAATCCGTAGATTTAATGCGTTCGTTATTCTAATACTTAAATTAAATCCGTGGACTTAATTATCCTCAAAGTCGGAATTAATTCACGACTTGATAAATCATGCGAAGATAAACTCCATCTTGATAACACAACTTAGCTAAGTTGGTTATAACTCGGATTAATAATCATTCATCAACTCAAAGATTCTCATCGCGGTCTTAAACGCGCGAAAAATAAATAAAGCATACTGTTAACTAAGTGACTCTGTCACCAAGATTCATAAATTCAGAAACATAATAGAAAACATAAAACTTCAGTTACTGGCAGATAGGTAGATAAACACACAATACTGTAATTAAAATACTGATAAAAGAGCGGGTTACTACACTCACAAACCCTAGATCTACCGCATCAGCTTCGATTTCCGGCGACCATAACAGCAGCTTCAATTTGGAATTTGAAGAGACGAATTCTATATTACGATTTGGTCTGATTTTGATTTTTGGTTTTTGATTTTTAATTTTTGGCTATACGATTTGGTTTGCGATTTGATAGAGGGGCGAAGGGCGATGCCGACGTCGTCGACGGCCAGAAAATGGTTCAGACGCAGTGACGCCGCCGCCGGCGTCATCGGCGGCCAGAAAATGGTTTAGACGCAGTGAGAAGAAGAAAGTGGATCATACTTGATTAACTCTTTAATTTTGATGGACCACTTAATTAAAACATAACAATATTTTTCTTAATCTCCGTGCCGAAAAGAACGTGGCCGCTTTTAACGGGACGGAGGGAGTATATTATTTTGGACTCCTCCATTATTTTATTTAGACAGCTGCAGTGCTTTAATTCGAGCCATTCGTGATTAATTATCAGGCTGCTTCGTTGAGCCTCTTAATTATTGAGTTTATATTACTTATTTCATCAAAATCCACTTGTGTATTTAATTAATTGGCCACCCTATTTTTGAGCCTATTAATTATTGGAACTTACGATAGTAAATATGTTTCTATTATTGTTAAGCCCGATAAAGTCTTATGGGGTTACTTATGGGGCATGCCAAGACAGTTCTTTTACCGCATATACGAGCGAGATTGATTTATTTTACATTTAGAATATTTCGATGCGGAAAGGAGAGTTTCATTCGACCACGTTAGACGAGAGTCGACTGACCTTGTTGTTTAATCTATTAACGAGGATGAATAGTAGAAATTCCCGACTATCGCTCAGAAGATTAGTTCATGCATACCAGTTCTAAGTGAGGAAGGAGCGATTCTGCGTGTAGCATGCGTTGTTGACTGCTTCGGCCCAAAACTTCAAGGGGAGTTTTGATTCGGCTAGCATCGTCCTTGCTGCTTCCTTCAAAGACCGGTTTCTTCTTTCTGCAACTTCGTTCTGCTGTGGAGTTCTTGCTGCAGAAGTTTGATGGCTGATTCATTGTTCATCACAATACTCACGAATGACAGTATTGAGGAACTCAGTCCCACGATCTGATCTGATGCTGATGATGTTGACTTCTTTTTCAATGCTCAGTCTTCTCAGCAGCTTTGGCAGTTCCTCCAGCGTCTCTTTCTTCTTGAAGAGAAAGATGACCCAAGTATATCGTGAATAGTCATCCACAACTACTAAGGTGTACTTCCTACCGTTGTAGCTTCTTGGAGTGATAGGGCCAAACAGATCCATGTGAAGTAGATGCAGAATTCTTTCAGAGGAGTGTCCTGACTTTGACTTGAATAACATTCGCGTCTGCTTTCCTCTTTGGCATGCTTCACATTCTTGCTTCTTCTGGAACACAATAGAAGGCAGACCTTCTACCAGTTGATGTTTAGCAAGCTTGTTGATCGTCTTGAAGTTGAGATGGTTGAGTCTCTTGTGCCACAGCCAGTTGAGCTCCGAGCTGCTTTTGCTGATGAGGCATGTTTCTGGTGGGCTATCTTCCCATGAAACGACGTAGAGACTCCCTTGTCTGAATCCTTTCAGAACCACCTTCTTTTGATTGTTTCTAACAGTGAATTCATCCTTCTTGATCTTCACTGTGAAACCGTTGTCACAAAATTGACTCACAGACAACAGATTATGTTTAAGACCAGAAACAAAGCTAACATTACTGATAGTGGCGTTACCCATGTTGAGCACACCGTAGCCTTTTGTTTCTCCGATTGAGTTGTCTCCGAATGCAACTTTGGATCCAGTTTTCTCAACATACTGAGATAAATATTCTTTGTAGCCCGTCATATGCTTCGAGCAGCCACTATCCAGATACCATGTTCTGATTGAAGCTTTAACCTCTTCCTTCCTTTTGTGTTTCCTGACATTGACCTGCAAGGAAGAGTTGCTTCAGGCACCCAATCAAGATTTGGGTCATTCGATGTTAGCTCGAATTCCCTTTGGAACCCATATATGCTTCAGAATTGGTCTGGCTGATCTCTTGTGCTTTGTTGATCGTCTGACTGACGTTGTTGGCGCTTCAGTTGCCACACGAGCATTCTTCTGTTGAGAATTTTCTTTGAAGGCCTCACTCTTGTAGGAGTTCTGTCTGATGAGTGGTTGAGGTCTTCTTTGCTCGGCGAAGTATCTTCCTTGAGATACTCGAGTCTTTGCAGACTCATGGAGACTTGACTGAAGTCGTGTGACATGAGTCATTTGATGTCCAGTTGCTTGTTGTCGTGGATGTCGCTTAGCTCGACTGGACTCAACATTGTTTGGTCTCCATGGATGTTGTTCCTTCTGAAACTGAACTGATGTCAGTCTCTGACTGATGTGGCCTTTCTTCCCCCTGGACTGGTGAGGAAGATTCTTCTTGATTCCTGATGTTCCTTCTCTGATCTTTGACTGAAATCTGCTTACCAGTCTTCTCAGTAAGATGATCTGGTTGGGGGCCTCCTTTGCTCATCTGTAGCTCCGTAGATGTGGAACATTTGATTTTGCCATCAGTTTGCGTTTGCGAACTTCATCCATATCATGATCTTTTGATTCTTCTGATGTTGTGATTTCGGAGGGATCGTCCTTTGAAATGATCATGATCTTCTTTCCTTTGTCAGCTGCAACCTTTCCTCCAATGCTTTTAACAAGACCTTTCGATGGAAAGTTGCTCATCATGGGAGACTGCATCATGCAGTTCTTGACTGTTTTTTCCAGCTTGTGATTGAGCCTCTTGATCTCATGAGATGCTCTCTCACATTCTGAGTTGGAGATTCTGAGCTTTTCCTCCAGTCGGCTATTCTCCATGATTAGCTGATCAAGACAAGTTTCATCCGGAAAGTAGATGATTGTCTGATTCCTAGCTCGTTCATCATTGATCTCCTTGTCCATTTTCTGATTCTGCTTGAGGTGATCTTCGAACATTTTCCTCAACTGACAATGATCAGTCATGAGCTGATCAAACTCGTCAGTTTCATCGGATGAGCTATCTCCAGATTCTGAGTGGTCTCCTGAAAGCATCAGGAAGTTATCAGTATAAGGAGTTTTTGAATGAGAGATTACCTCTGAGCCATTCATTCCATTCTCGTAGCTGTTGTCAGCCACGCTTTCTAATTCATTGGCCATCAGGGCTCGGCTCTCATCGTCTGAGCTGGAACTGTCGAAGTCGGATGATTCTGATGTGTCTTTGGAAGAATCAGCATCGTCAGCAACCATCGTTTTCTTCTTCGAAAAGCTGCGATCTTTCTTAGCTTTCAGCTCTCTGCGCTCAGCTTGAGTCAGATCAGGGCATTCATTTCGAAAGTGCCCTTTCTTTCTACATCCAAAGCATTCCATGTCTTTGATGTCGTAAGCGGCTGACTTCCTTTCTCCGCTTCGATCTGTGGAATGTCTGGAGTTGCTTTATCTTTCCTTTCCTTTGTAGTGCTGCTTGTGGAACCTTCTGTACTTTCAGAACTTGGACTCCATCTTGTTGAATCTTTCAGTCAACAAAGCATATTGACTGAAGAAGTCCTCAGGGTTGAGTTCCGTTGGTTCCTTGATCTGCTTCTTGCCTTCTCTTGTTGAGGCTTTCAGTGCTACTCCTCTTGAGGTTGATGGACCATCTTCGTTTGATCCTCCAGCCTTCTTGTTTCCAAGATTTCTCAGATGGTCGAACTCATTTGCCATGAGATCGGAGAAAAGCTTGTTTGTCGGGAGGTGACTGAATCTGGGCTTATGCTGATGAGCGACTGAGTAGATCTGCCATTCTCCTCGTGGCAGTGCTCGAATAATCTTCAGGTTGATTTCTCGTTGAGTGTGTTTGTCTTTGGAAATGGATTGAACTTCATTCAAGATTTGGTTGAATCTAAGTTCCATTTCCTTGACAGATTCATTCTTGAGCATGAGGAAGGAGTCGAACTTCTGGCAAGCTATGGATAGCTTATTCTCCTTGATTTTCTCGGAACCTACGCACATTCTTTCCAGAATGTCCCACATCTCTTTTGCAGTTCCGCACTTGATGATCTTCATGACATGCTTGTCGGGAATGGTGCCGGAGATGATGCTTTTGGCGAGGTTGTCTAGCTCATCTTGCTTCCTTTCTTCTGTGGTGAAGTCTGCCTTTTGCTTGGGCTGGACCTCATCATAAGGATCTTGTTGTGGATCAACAGGAACCTTCTTGACGGTTTCGGTGATGGTGATTGGTTCGCTGGTGATGACTTCCCACATTCGGCAATGTTGGGCGGTGAGGAAGCTTTCAAGCCGAAACTTCCATATGTCGTATTTTTCAATACTAAACATAGGTAAAGAAGATAATCTGATGTGGTTAGTCTCCATCAAAAAAGAGAGAACAGATAACAGCAGATAGAACAGATAGCAGGCACAAAAAGAAAGAGAACTTTTTCGAGACCTTTGAGAAAAAGGATCTAGTTCAATTAGAACCTAATCAGATACAGAGTATTCTTGCGAACAACCTGCTCTGATACCAATTGTTAGGTCCAGAGGGTCTCGAATAGGTGTATGGGGGGGGGGAAACACCTATGGGCTCTTTTTCAAATCCTCAATCAGAGGGATCTCAGTCAGAGATCAAAACGAAACTTTGCATGCAAACACAGACTCCTGTTTTACTGAAAACAGTTTTGACCAAACAGGATTGACGACTGATACTGAAAGCTCTTCAGTAAAGAGTTATCAGTTAAGTTGCTGGAACTTAACTGATGCACGTAAGGGCTTCATTCGTGTTTGCTAAGACAGAGATGATAACACTCTTCCTGACTATCAAAAGATAGATCAGTCAGACTGATATCATACGCAACGGAAATTAAACTTAGTTTCGCAATAGCCTTGGTGGAGCACGTTGTTGGTTGTTAGGTTACTCTTTGCAGTTAATCAGTGTTCAGTTTATCAATTGAAATAACACAAGTAAGAATATAAAACTGAAAGATGTAAACAACACAGAGACTTTTACGTGGATGTAGGTAATTTATTCATATGTATAATTACTTTTTTATTAAGACAATAGTTACTTTTAATAAGTATAAAATATACATTTGTTGGAATTAAGGTGCGACCAATTCATATAAATAATACAAGGGAAAATCCTTTATGCATTTTTCATTAGTGTCCACCAGATGTGGATCATACTTTGACAGTTAGTTGAAAACTTTATCATACATACTATTTGCTTCGGTCCTTCGCTCGAGATTCCAACAATCGCTTTGTTTCTACCAATTGAAAGTCAAAAGGTAGCTTGATGCTTAGTGCATCCTTCTAATTGTGAGGATATCACTTTCTAGTACTTCAAGAACTAACAACAAACTAAGTCATTCTAACCATTATTGTGCTTATCGTGATGAAAAAATATTTATTTGTGAGTCTAAGACACTACCAGAAAACGCGCTTCTAACGACCGAAAATTCGGTCGTTTCGGTTGTTAAACTTTTAACGACCGAATTAACGACCCTTTTTTTTCGAGTCGTCGTTTTCTTCGTTCCTACGGCAATCAACAACCGAAAATTTTCGGTCTTTAAATTTCAACGACCGTTTTTTAATATTAGCAACCGTTTTATTCTGTCGTTGTTTTGGTTGAGGTCCAGCAGGTGGACGACGGTTGAGAAAAACCAACGGCCGAAATTTTGGTCGTTAACTAACGACCGAATTAAATTTCAACACAAAGGCTAGGCCATGTCAAATGAATTCTGAATATTTAGAATTATGTAAAAAAGAAATAACTTCTTTATTAGAAAAAGGATTAATAAGTCCTTCACAATCGCCTTGGTCTTGTACAGCTTTCTATGTTAATAAACATAGTGAGCAAGAAAGAGGTGTACTTAGGTTGGTAATAAATTACAAACCCCTTAATAAAGTATTAAAATGGATAAGACATCCAATTCCAAATAAAAAGGATTTATTAGATAGATTATATGATTCAATAATATTTTCAAAATTTGATTTAAAATCAGGGTATTGGCAAATACAGATTAATAAATCTGATAGATATAAGACTGCCTTTAATGTTCCTATAGGACATTATGAATGGAATGTCATGCCATTTGGATTAAAAAATGCTCCATCTGAATTTCAGAAAATTATGAATGATATATTTACTCCTTATAGTGAATTTGTAATTGTTTATATTGATGATATTTTAGTATTTTCTAAAGATATAGAAATGCATTTTCAACATCTTAGAATTTTTAAAGATATTGTATTAAAAAATGGTTTAGTAGTTTACAAATCAAAAATGTCTATATTTCAGACTAATGTAAGATTTTTAGGGCATAATATTGAAAAAGGAAATATAATTCCTATAAATAGAAGTATTGAATTTGCTAATAAGTTTCCTAATGAAATTATTGATAAAACACAACTTCAAAGATTTTTAGGAAGTTTAAATTATATTTCACCTTTTTATAAAGATTTGGCAAAAGATACTGCTATATTATATGAAAGATTAAAGAAAACACCAATGCCATGGTCAATACAGCATACTGATGCTGTTAAAAAAATAAAAGAAAAGGTTAAAACTTTACCATGCTTAATGTTAAGTAATCCAAATTGGGAAAAAATTATTGAGACAGATGCTTCTAATATTGGATATGGAGGAATATTAAAACAAATAAACCCAGATAATAAAAAAGAATATTTGGTAAGATTTTATTCAGGAAAATGGAATAATTCTCAAAAGAATTATGCTACTATAGCAAAAGAAATTATTTCAATAGTAAAATGTGTTTTAAAATTTCAAGATGATTTATATAATAAAAAATTTATTATTAAAACTGATTGTAAATCAGCTAAGTATATGTTCAATAAAGATTTTAAACATGATGTTTCTAAACAAATGTTTGCTAGATGGCAGGCGCACCTGACACCATTCGATTTTGAAATAATTTATAAAAAATGAGAAGATAATAATCTTCCTAATTTTTTAACCAGAGAATATATACAATAATTGCAGAGTAGAGGAGGCAGAGGAAAACAACCAGAAATACTGGTTCAATATGGAAAGCAGAAGCTTATAGCTGTAGATTTGACAAATGATAAGGAGTATCAAGAATTTCTTGAATATAAGAAACAAAAAGGGGGTAATAATTCAAGCCAAAATTCACAGGGTAATACCCTTACATCTTTTTCCTCTATAGTAGGAAATGAAAATGAAGAAATTACTTCTGCCTTTATTATAAATAAAAAACAAGAAGTTATATTTCTTCTTGAAGAAAAGGACATGAAATGGAAAGATGATCCATGGACCTTAATGGAAAGATACATGGAAAATGCATCATATGCATCCCAGGTTTATAAACCAAGATTATATTATGAAAATATACTCAATAATAATGGGTGTGAAATTTCACATTTTTCCAGTGGGCAACCTGAAGTTTATAACTTTAGTAAGATTATTATTAAGAAAATTATACCTTTGGAAGAATGGGGAATATCTCCACAAAGGATTAAAGAGTTTTCTTATCCTTCTAGTAATAGTCCTGTCAAATATAATTATTGGGATTATATTGATGCTTTTGATAAGGTTTTATTATATGAAAACAATAAACGAAAGCATTCTTGGTTTTTAAAAATTTGCTCAGAAGTTTATAAATATGATATTCCAATATGGTTTATTAAATGGTGGCAATATTTTGGTACTTGTGTAAATATTTTGCCAGAAGAGTTTAAAAAAGATTTTGATAAATGGGTGAAAATTTCACCAAAAATTTTAGAGAATGAAGATAAGGATTTTTATATAGAAGGAATATCTTCTTTATACTTCTTTGTTGAATTCTGTATTCCATGGATTTGGAGATGGACTCCAAATTTTGGTTTTAATGAAGAAAGAGTCCCCTATATTAAGAGGATATCTCATTCAAGATTTTGGGATAAGATGATCAGAGAAAATCCTGAAACCAATAATCCACATGGTATTGATACCATGATTAAAATAAAAGAAACGATTTCAGAATATGAGAAACAACTTAAATTGGGACTTGGAAAAGAATCAGCTTCTCCATTTGATTATATTTCAAGAAAGCTAAAAATGCAATCAGAAGTGATATCAAAGGAGAAAATGATTCAAACCTATATTGAAGAAATGAAAAAAAAAACATTTGCTGTCAAAATTTGATGATGATGAAGCAATGTCGCAGAAATCTGCGAAGTCTGATACTTCAATGGCTAATACGAGTCATAATGATTTTCAAGATGCTCAAGATCCTAATGATGATTCAATGGATCATGTTTTTGGAGCTATCAGAGATGTCCTCATTGAAAATTTTAAAAGAGGAGAATCTTCTTCTGCTTCTAATCAGAAGATATGATGAGCAGGTTCAAGAGAGCAATAATATTGCTTGTGGAAGAAAAATTTGAAGATATTGATCGAGAAAGGCATGATAATACCTTTAGATGGTCCATAAGGCATGATAATACCATTAGACTTTAGATAGTCTAGATAAGGTATGATAATACCTTTAGAAAATTTTTATTTTCTATTGATGTAAAAAAATTTAGTTTGACTTTTGTAAAATATTTAGTACTATAAATAATTGTGTATGGATGAAAATAAGGGCATTCTCTTTCTCCCGTAGTGTAATACCCCGTTTCCTCGTAGCTAAGTTTAGAGTAATTTTGAACTTAGAATTTAAGATGATTTACGCCGGATTAAAAGAAAATGAATTTATTTATTTTAATCCCAACAAAATCCTTTTAAAAAAAAAAGCTTTGATGAAATTTAGTATTTTGATTTTTGCACTTTGCATAATTTGAATTATATGACAACGTGAGTATATAAATATGTGATTATTCACATTTTGAGCCTTTATTTTTATTTTGTTCTATGAGCACATGCTACCACTTGTCATCTACCATCATCTCTTCCCATAACCACCATGCTTCCTCCCTCACCCTTACATACACCACCTACTCCTCAAAATAAGCCTCAATTTCAGCCAAGGTACAAGTAGGGATCAATCACCCTATAAGAAACATCAAGCCATACTGTTAGTACAATTATAGTGAACTCCTACCAACTCCATGCTTCCATCCCATCCAAGTTTTGCCTATCTATATTCATCTCCTCACAATACAGCAAACACATATACAATAACAGATCTTGACAACTTCCTCAATGCTCAATCGATGCTGCCATCTAAAAGATACACCAACTCAAAGCCCTTCCTCAAACTAGTAGAACACTCCGGCATAACATCAAGAAAAAGCTCAGCCTTTCCTATCAAGGTTTTTCTTCAATTCATAGCAGTAAACACGCACATATACAGCTTTATGTTTGTTCATATGTCCATCTATAACTGAGTTTACATAACAATAAAGACAACGAGATGTAAATGTTTCATACAATGAGAATACAGATAATGAGATATAAGAACTAATAGTTTTGTTGCCTATGTTTTGTTTATTTGCGTACCAATCACTGCTCCATAAGAACATAAGATATGTGCATGAAATAAAAATGCTGATAACTAAAACAAGAATATAACTCGTGGGGTATCTCTGCTTGGAGAGTGTCTGTCAAGGAAGGGATGTGAGAGTCGTGAGTCAGGGCGGCAACGGCGGTGGCTATTAGCTGCTGTCGGACCGAACAAAGGGAAGAGGGGGGCAGTAGCTAGGGCACGGGGATGGTGGCGTGAAGCTGCTGACCGTGGTCGCCGGATTTTAGAAAGGGAAGGTCGGAATTGGGAACTTTTGGTTCCAGGTGGCTTGTAGCGTTTCTCATCGGCGGCAGCCATGGCTACTGCTATGGTCGCCGAGAATTGGAGCGAGAGGAGACCGAATTTGGGAGCCTAGGGTTCGGCGGCGGCGGCTCTGCCGTCGTTCTGTCCGGAGCAGGGGAGAGGAGAAATGGGGGGAGATGAGGGAGAGACTCGATGGCCTTGTCGATGTCGGAGTTTACAGGGGGAGCGCAGAAGAGGGTTGTAATACCCCGATTTTTGCTTAATAGGATTTCACGAGAATACTTGAACTTAGAATAAGTAGATTCTCGCCCGGATAAATTATTATATTTCTTTTCGAAAAAGTATTCCTTTTAACAATAGATTTTATCAAATTATTTGAAGGCAATGTGCTTATATTTTCTATCTCAATAAATTATTTTGATGTTGGGCTTTGTAAACAATTTGCAAAGGGTCTCTTATTTTAAGAAGCCCACTTTCTCATTAAGTGGACCGAACATGTATATATATATGTGTGTTTTTGCATGAGTTTTTAATCTATTACTTGGGCCAGTAGAATTGACACATTACATGGTTATCAATTAGTTTTAATGCATGATATGGGTACTTCCACGTCCCCACTCTTCCCCTATAAGAGTCCTCAGCAGATACTCAAACTCTACACCAAACCAAACTCCAGATTTTCTTCACTAAATTCTCTATAGCCTCATCGCAAATTCCATAATCCCAGCTCCTTACCGGGAGCACCAACCACTCTTCTCTTCCTCAATCATTCTACAGAAAGAAAACTCCATCATATTATCTTCTAATTCCCAGCAAACACACAACAAGCTGCACTCACATGAATAACATTCTTTCTGCTAACTCAAACACAGCAGCATCCCTTACTCGATACCATCATCGCTACAGCAAAAACACTGCTTTATAGCAAAATCTTTGAAGAAGGTTTGCTCTTACACCATTCTATTAATGACACATATATATGTGCGCATAATTACCCAACAATCTACCTACCATGTTTTGTTAAAAAGAAGCTATCTTTCATGTGGGAGTCGAGTCGAGGCGAGTCAGGGCAGGGGGGGAGCGAAGGCAGCGGGTGCTGCTGTGGTCACCGCGGTGGCGCGGTTACTGCTGTTGTCGCCGGCGTGGCTGTCATCGCGGGTAGAAGGAGAGAAGGAGGGGAGGCAGGATAGAGTCGGCGGCGACGGCGGTATTTCGAGCTGCTGGCCGAAATTCAGAGGGGAGGAAGAGGCGGTTTAGGGAGAATCGGAGATGGTGGTGATGAATCGCGGCGGCGGTTGCCTATTGGTGCCGTCCGTTCGTCGATCGGGAGAGAAGGTGGCTGAGCGACGCTGCTGCTGTGCCGCGACGGCAAGGCGATGCTCCGACTGCCTCTCCCTTAAAATCGAAGGAAATGGTTTGGGATTTTGGGGATTTCCTTTTTGACAGAGAGAGAAGCAAGATAGGGGAAGGGGGAGCCGCGACGGCGAACATAGCTTTCGTCGCCGGCGATGGAGAAGTGGCGAGGCGGCTGGTGAGAGAGAGATGGCGGAGAAAGGAGGAGAAGGGGGTGTGTTCTGAGAGAGAGAGAGGGGAGGCGTAGAGAAGGAGAGATAAGGGGTTTTGACTTATGAAATTTTGGGCCTATACTTTTAATTCAAGTTGGGCCTGATTTAATTAAAGAGTTGGGGTGCATGTTTGTTTAGATGTTGGGCTGAATTACATTCTTTAACTCAGGCTTTACTTAAATTATTTAGTCGAGTCCTGAATCAGTTGATTATTTTTAATAATGCAATAAAAGTATTTTGATAAATTTGATTTTTTTTATGATATCCATTTGAGTTTTGAAAATCCGGGCGCAGAATATTAAGATTTAGCAGCTTTGTAGAATCGTTAGCTCATGCGATATTTTGAGACCTATTAAGATTAGATTGTCTTGTAGGTCCACTTGAGAGAAGGAATTAGCTTTGCGTTTACAAGAAGAGAATTGTACATCTTTTATCTACAAGCTTGTTCTATCGAGGTGGGTTTTTATTTTCCAAATGTATGTTTTGAGTTATTAAGCTCTACTTGTTTTATGCAAATGCAAATGAATGTCCATGTTAAAATGTTTTTATCTCTCTATTGTTTAAAGTGCTCCTATGTTCTCTAACGATCGGGTCCTAGCCGGCGTACCGATTGGATCGCCCTGGTTAGGATTGTGTACACACAAGGGGGTATTGTGGGCTGCTCCCACTTGCCCCAGACTGTCAGACTTGGGCTGCTCTCATTTCTGAAACATGCATGGTAGTGGACCTCTGTGGGCTGCTCCCACATGTTCACATTATAGGCGAAGCACCAGTAGAGAGAAGACTGAAAATGGATCCACAATTTATTTTAAGTATGCATGGAATGCTTTCTAATATTTCTATGTTATACTGTTCATAGCATGGATTATTCTTTTAAATGGATTTTCAAATGTTTTCAAATGGCTAAACCCACTGAGTATATTAGTACTCAGCCCTGCAATTGTTTTCAAAACCTTTTGCAGGTTGAGCGGCAGGTGGTGACGTGCGAGGCTGAGGGAGGATGTTGCTGTAGTTTCATATAATAATTTATGCTGCCATAATATTCACTAAGGTGGATATCTTTTGAGATTGACTCTTTAAATATTCTTAGCCTAATTATTATGAACTCTTTTGGCAATCGCATTTCTAGCAACTGAACCTCGCATATATGTATGTCTAGTATGAAATGTTATCTTGTTGTCTCAGACCTCCGAACTTTTGATCCTGGTTGGGAGAATTTCTATCTTAGTTGTCGTAATTATTATCCTTCAATTACGAAATTCCTTTATTATGAATGTGTCACCCAAATCTAAGGACATATCACCTATTTTATCCGAGCAAAGTCTAGAAATCCCATTAAGTAGCACATTTCCTATTCTCCCGGGAACGAGGGCTGTCACAGGCGGCACTTCGCCGGGGAAGACGAGAGATCGAGGGAGGCGGCGGCGCCTCGCCGTCGCCAAGGAGGAAGGCGGAGGCGGTGATTCTCGCCGCTGCTTCGCCGTTTCTTTCGTGGGTATTGGTGAGCTGAATGGTGTGGTGCGACGAGGGAGATGAAGGCGGGGTGATCGGCGGCGGTCGCCGTCGGAGGAGATTCGAGGGAGAGAGAGAGAGGCGGATCTGGGTGGTGAGCAGAGAGAGAGAGAGAAAGCTGAGAGTGTGAGTGTGTGTGCGTGTTTGACTCTGAAAAAAAAAGGGGGAAAAAGGGAGTTTGAGGTTGGGCCGATTTTAATAAGTGTTTGGGCTTGTTTTTATATTTTAATAGGGCCACGTCTTATTTATTTGAGGTGGGCTACGAATTTTTTTAACAAAAGGGCTTCTCATTTCAATTGTGGGCTGATTTATATTATTAAGTTAGACCGATTCTTTGATTTAAGCTTGGGCCTGTTCTATTTATTTATAATGGGCTAATATGTTTTTAGTTAACTAGACTTTTAATAGTTGATTAATTATTATTTTAATGAATAATTTGCATAATAATATTATATTATTATTATGTGCATATTTTAAGTTATTACTTATCATATGTTTAAAGCATGACATGTATTGCATTTACGTTTTGCAATAAAAGCATTTATGATTTAATTGATTTTATTTATAATTCCAATTATTAAAGAAAAATCAAGTAAGGATATTGTTGGTGTCCTTAGCTTAAGAATTTGTTTTCGATCTTCTTCATTAAATTTTGAAAACCCGGTGTGATGAATCATAGAATGTTAAGCACTTCACTATGACTTAAGATTAGATTCAGGAGACCTATTAAGATAATAGATTTCTTGTAGGCTTTGTGGACCAAGGGAATTAGCGTTGCTTTCACAAGACAGGTTTCCATGTTTATGATCTTCAGGCTTTGCCTAATCAGGTGGGCTTACTTTCCAAATGTATAAAGTATGATTGAGTTATTAAGCTCTAAATGTTTCAATGAAATGCAAACTGTTTATCCAATAAAATATTTTGTGCACTCTGCTCCGTTTAAGGCTCGCAACAATGAATCGATCGAGGTTCTTTCTTGACCTAACACGTTATTTGAGAATTGTGTACACCTATTAGCTGACCTGGTGGGTTGATCTCCATCGGGCACTAATCATGTATGAGGCGTTATAAGGGTGCTCGACGGGATGTGTTCCGGAGCATTGGGTCCCAAATGGGAACTTGGCTGGGTTACGCCCTCAGTTCAAGCAAGCGGGAGTAATGGATCCGTCGGTGGCTAAAAGGTCCGGGATCACAGCGAGTAACGGAAAGGGAGTGTGACATGTGCGCACAAATGAAAGAAATTATTTTAACATGCTTAGAAGTTCTTTCAATTTTAAAACCTTCTAAGTTATGTCATTTATGATTGGATAAACTGTCTTTACGAAAATATGAAATGTTTCAGAAAATGCATGCCCACTGAGTACATTAGTACTTAGCCCAAAAATAATTTCAAATGTTTTCAGGTTGGCTGGCTGGTGCTGACGGGACTGAACTGAGGCTAGGGTTCAACTTCCTTTTAAGACTTCCGTTGTAGCAGTAAATAATATCTTGTCTTTTGTTTTCTCAACTTAAGACTTTCATATCAAATTTAGAATGACATCTCTGATTGAGCCTAAACACTTAACTCCTAGTTTTATGCTAATGAATACTGGTTATCAGAAGCATGAAACAAAACTTGTGATCCAAAGGGGCCTAGCCCGACTTGTTACCTTCTATTCGGTTTCAACAAGGATTTTTCCTTGTGTTATTTTCATGATTTAGTTGCACCTCGATTGTTACCTTCTATTCGGTTTCAACAATGATCATGTTTTTGGAGCTATCAGAGATGTCCTCATTGAAAATTTCAAAAGAGGAGAATCTTCTTCTGCTTCTAATCAGAAGATATGATGAGCAAGTTCAAGAGAGCAATAATATTGCTTGTGGAAGAAAAATTTGAAGATATTGATCGAGAAAGACATGATAATACCTTTAGATAGTCTATAAGGCATGATAATACCATTAGACTTTAGATAGTCTAGATAAGGTATGATAATACCTTTAGAAAATTTTTATTTTCTATTGATGTAAAAATTTTTAGTTTGACTTTTGTAAAATATTTAGTACTATAAATAATTGTGTATGGATGAAGAGAAGGGCATTCTCTTTCTCCCGTAGTTCTTCCTTTCTCTTTGTTTTCTTCATTGTAAAATATTTGTGCTTGAAGTGGTGTATCGCAATAAAAGCTTCCATTTTGTAAGTATTCTTATTTATTTCTTGTAATTATTATTATTATTATTATTATTATTATTATTATTATTATTATTATTTTTATTATTATTATTATTATTATTATTATTGTTTTTTGTTTTAATTTTATGGATAGCCTAATAGGCTAAATCTTATCATGTGATAAATTATATTTGAAACTATATGTAACGCCCCGCTTTTCCCTAGCAAAATTTAGAGTAAATTTTGAACTTAGAAGTATGAGACGATTCACGCTGGAGAATAAAAACGAGTTTATTTTAATTCCAACCAAAATGATTTACAAAAAAATATTTGTAAATTTAGTTATTTAAATTCTTATGCATTGCATATTTATTTAAATTGAGCATTTGAACATTTACACGAGCTATTTATTTAGCAAACCCTAAAGAATTATTTCAGTTCGACAATTCATCGTAGATGTTTTAATTATCACATCACGTCATTTCATCACTTACCATCAATACCAATTACTACACCCATACCCTACTTCCTACAAGCCACCCTATACTTACTCTCATTCTAGCTTTAAACCATGCTGGAGTCAATCAAATTCCCCAACACGCCTCCTGTCAAAATTTAAGTTAATATTGAAGTCATGTTCCCACTCTTCTCCTACGCCAATAACTCACAAGTCACCAACCTATACTAATTACTCCTTCAAAGAGCTCAAGTTCAGCCAAGAACAACAGGAAGCACTATGACAACAGCCGCACACCTCAACATATAGTCCCAAAGGTTCATTCTTTTTATCATAACAAGAGCTATCCCTTCATACACTCTCTTATTCGATTGTATCAAACCAATTCAATTATAAAGCTTTTCAAGAAAAGAAACCAACTCATTCATTCATTCATCTATATATACATTCGTATTTACAGTTTAGTAAAGATTTCAGTTTGAAAGATGGTGTATATATGCATATCTATATGAGCAAAATCTATGATTTGTACAAATGAAGAAACAATTTTTAGAAAGTCTTGAAGCTTTGTTTTCCCCTGATTCGAACCTTGTTGTGTCGAGTCCTTTTGGTGTGATTGTTGGCTGTGAGAGTCGATAGATGGAGGGAGGTAGAGCGCAGCACGGCGGCAACTCGCCGCTGCTGTCCGGCCAAGGGCGAAGAGTGAAAAGGGGGGGATCCGAGGCGACGGCTTTGCTGCCGTTGCTCTGGATCTGAGAACGGAGGGAGCCTTGGTATGGTGTGTGTGTTCTGTTGGTTAGGCCTAGGGCTTCAGGCGGCGGCGGCCTCGTCGTCGCTGCCCTGAGTCGCCGAAGTCAGAGGAAGAGGATAGGTCGGGGGTGAGAGTGGTTGAGGGCGGCGGCCATGGAAGGAGCTGCGGTCGCTGGGAATCAAGCAGGAGAGTCGGCGATTTGGAGGCTAGGGTTCAATTTCTATATAGACTTCCGCTGTAGTAATAACTCTTATACATCTTTTGTTTTCTCAACTTAAGATGACTTCATGTTGAGCTTCAATTTAAAATTTCTAGTTTTATGTTAATGAACGTCGGTTGTCAGAAACATGAAACAAAACTTGTGATCCAAAGGGGCCTAGCCCGACTCGTAATCTTATTATTCGGGTTTTAACAAGGTTGTTCCTTGTTTATTTCTATGAATTAGTTACACCTCGATTATATTTATTCATTCAAGAATTGGGGTGTGGCAGAATGGTATCAGAGCATAAGTTTTCTTTCATGTCTCTGATAACCATAAGTTTTTTTTGATGTCGAGTCTAGAATAGTATCTCTAGACTTCTAAGAATGTCAGTAGCCCTCAGCTCGCCGTCACACTGCCGCAACTAAGGTACGATAATAGTTTCAAAATTATACATATATGTATTTCAGATGTTATGAAAGTTTTCAAGAAAATGTGCGCCTTATGTTTATGATGCTATGTGAATTGCTTATCGCTTTCCATGTGTTATAAGTTATGAATTGCTAATCGCTTTCATATTGTTATCTTGGGTCTCCGACTCATATAACCCAGCTCAGTATCGTGTTAGGGACTACCTGAACCCTTAACGATAGTGTCGTGTTTTGGACTACCCGAACCCATAACGACTCAATGAATGTTATTTCGTGTTTGGGACTACCCGAGCCCTTAACGAATCAATGTATGTATGGTCGAGTTAGATTCCTTGAATCTTTCCGGCACAAGCAAAGTTTTCATGAAAGGGACTTTAAATGTCCATATATGTTAAGGTTTCAAAAGATACAGAAGTATGTATGTATGTATGTATGAATGAATGAGAAAGCTTTATGTTGTCGTTTTAGGCTAGCTGCCTATACGATTATAATGATGGGTCCTCTTACAAACCGTTTGAGTACCACCCAAGAATGCATTGAGAATGTTAGTCGTGATAGCACCGCTTGATCGATTTAAGTAAAGACTAGTAAGATAGAAATGTTTAACATAGAGATGTTACAACACAGAGGCACTGCCTTAAGACTAAGGATTCACTTGAGCTATTTCAATAGCGGTAGAATCAAGTTTCTTGCATAAGAACTTATCTTGCATATGATTATGATGTTAGTCGTGATAGCATCGCTAGAACGACATAGAATGGACTTATATGATACCAAAGATTTATGATTGAAGTACTTAGAAGTAAGTGCTTTAAGTTCGAAGTTGACTTAGAACTTTATAAGAGACAAGAAGTTGACATGATTGGGGGCGAAGCTCCCATTTGACTGAGTGATTTGTTGTGATGGGTCTGGCCAGCCCACATAACTAAGATCTTGGTGATTGTCAATTAGGATTTTGACCTTGAGTAGAGCGTCATCCCAATGTATAGACTCACACTATGTAGTTGTCACAATAAGATCTTTTATCACGATAAGCACAACAATGACTAGAATGACTTAGTTTGCTGTCAGTTCTCGAAGTACTAGAAGGTGATATTCTCATAGTTAGAAAGATACACTAAGCATCAACCTGTCTTTTGACCGTCAATCGGTAGAAACAAAGCAACTTCTGGAATCCCAAGTGGAGAACCGGGGCAGATAACTAGTATGATAGAGTTTTCAACAAAATGTCAGGCCAAATATGGTAGACACTTATGAGAAACGCGTGAAGGAGTTCGCAAACGAATGACGTCATGAGATATTCAATTTCCCTATCGAGCCAAAGAAATATTACGTATGAGCAACCAACGAGCAAGACTCTCACCATCGAATCACTGCTACCAAGGGAGAATGGGAAAACTCCGACACAATTTGGATATACACCACCTCAAGATGTGGTGAAGGAAAGAAAATAGAATGAAGAAAACAACAAAAACTTCGAGAATAGAAAAATGACTTTAGAATAAGACTTAAGATCCAACCCAACCTCAGAGCCAACAACCTCACGCTAGAAGGGTGATTGTTTTGGCTAAAGTGTCAAAAGCTCCATCATTAGGAATGTTCAAAGAAAGCAAAAATTTGTTTTAAAGTGCAGAGAACTTGAGCACTATGTCTCACTAGCCCCAACGTTGAATTACCTGACTTATGACTTAGAACTCGTTGTGGTTGTGCACGTGTTGGAAATTTGGAGACACTATCTCTACGGAGTTAAGTGTGGGGTCCTTGTAGATGACAAGAATTTGAAGTGCTTGTTCGAGCAAAGAGATTTGAATGTAAGACAACAGAGACGACTCGAATTAGTGAAGAATTATGATGGTACCATCAATTGGAAATTAAGATAAGATGTCTCGCCACTATATATGAAGTACTGATTGGTGATTGCCTTATTCAGTTTAGTAATTGTTCACCATCCGGAGACAATATCAAGTTGTGTAGTTGCATCAATAGTTAAGTGTGAATTGCGAGAAAGGATTATGAAAGCACGAAATGAAAATGGATATTGGTGAGAAAATGTATCTCTCCTCAAGAATAAGAAAAACAAAAGGATTCACGAAAGTCAGAAATAATGCACTAATGATTGGTGGAGGATTGTGGATGTATTCACTAAGTATTACGTCTCGCAGTTAAGAAAGTATGTGATTAAGAAAGATGAGATAGTCCAAGCTCAGGGCTTAAGTTATGAAGAGAAATCAGTTTAGTGACTAGATTGCAAGGTTCAAGTTTTACGGAACAATGATATTGTTCTCGTCATGTAGTAGAACCATCACATGATGGAAAAGGCCACATAAGAAGCAAATGAAACAAATGACTAGTATATCTCGAACTAGATTACCCAGATATGCAATTTCGAGGACGAAATTTTTATAAGGAGGGAGAGATGTAACGCCCCGCTTTTCCCTAGCAAAATTTAGAGTAAATTTTGAACTTAGAAGTATGAGACGATTCACGCTGGAGAATAAAAACGAGTTTATTTTAATTCCAACCAAAATGATTTACAAAAATATTTGTAAATTTAGTTATTTAAATTCTTATGCATTGCATATTTATTTAAATTGAGCATTTGAACATTTACACGAGCTATTTATTTAGCGAACCCTAAAGAATTATTTCAGTTCGATAATTCATCGCAGATGTTTTAATTGTCACATCAAGTCATTTCATCACTTACCATCAATACCTATTACTACACCCATACCCTACTTCCTACAAGCCACCCTATACTTACTCTCATTCCAGCTTTAAACCATGCTGGAGTCAATCAAATTCCCCAACACGCCTCCTGTCAAAATTTAAGTTAATATTGAAGCCATGTTCCCACTCTTCTCCTACGCCAATAACTCACAAGTCACCAACCTTTACTAATTACTCCTTCAAAGAGCTCAAGTTCAGCCAAGAACAACATGAAGCACTATGACAACAGCCGCACACCTCAACATATAGTCCCAAAGGTTCATTCTTTTTATCATAACAAGAGTTATCCCTTCATACACTCTCTTATTCGATTGTATCAAACCAATTCAATTATAAAGCTTTTCAAGAAAAGAAACCAACTCATTCGTCTATTCATCTATATATACATTCGTATTTACAGTTTAGTAAAGATTTCAGTTTGAAATATGGTGTATATATGCATATCTATATGAGCAAAATCTATGATTTGTACAAATGAAGAAACAATTTTTAGAAAGTCTTGAAGCTTTGTTTTCCCCTGATTCGAACCTTGCTGTGTCGAGTCCTTTTGGTGTGATTGTTGGCTGTGAGAGTCGATAGATGGAGGGAGGTAGAGCGCAGCATAGCGGCAACTCGCCGCTGCTGTCCGGCCAAGGGCGAAGAGTGAAAAGGGGGGGGGGATCCGAGGCGGCGGCTTTGCTGCCGTTGCTCTGGATCTGAGAACGGAGGGAGCCTTGGTATGGTGTGTGTGTGTTCTGTTGGTTAGGCCTAGGGCTTCAGGCGGCGGCGGCCTCATCGTCGCTGCCCTGAGTCGTCGGAGTCAGAGGAAGAGGATAGGTCGGGGGTGAGAGTGGTTGAGGGCAGCGGCCGTGGAAGGAGCTGCGGTCGCCGGGAATCAAGCAGGAGAGTCGGCGATTTGGAGGCTAGGGTTCAATTTCTATATAGACTTCCGTTGTAGTAATAAGTCTTATACATCTTTTGTTTTCTCAACTTAAGATGACTTCATGTTGAGCTTCAATTTAAAATTTCTAGTTTTATGTTAATGAACGTCGGTTGTCAGAAACATGAAACAAAACTTGTGATCCAAAGGGGCCTAGCCTGACTCGTAATCTTATTATTCGGGTTTTAACAAGGTTGTTCCTTGTTTATTTCTATGAATTAGTTGCACCTCGATTATATTTATTCATTCAAGAATTGGGGTGTGACACTATATAGTTATTTTAACATGGAATCTTGGTATTATATGATGTGATTAGGGTATAATAATGAATTAATAAAGAAGAATAAGAGGTTAGATGTAATGATATCGGGCATGTTCAAGGTTTCGTAAGATTTATTTGCCACACTGAGTACCCATGATAAGCCATTGTTAGGCTATTGTTTGGGGTTTTTGTGTGAGATCCTTGATCTGGAAATCTTGAGTTGATGACTGATATAATTTACCTGTAATCAGTGTTTTGCACTATTCCTCTTCATATTCTTCTAATTTAATTCTTATGGTACCTACAGTCGCTCTTATGGTATCAGAGCCATGGGGGAGTAGTTATGTAGTTAGAATATAATTTATCACATGAGCTCATCTCTAATGAATTTACTTAGAAAAAAGGATACTATTAAAAATAGTATTAAACAAGAATTAGAATTGCCTCAGAATTTGGATCTATTAAATAAATGGACAATTCCCAAAGTGGAACCTAGTGTAATATATAAACTAGGGACTTTTGAAAAAATTGGATTAAAACAAATTGTTAAAACCACTGAAGAGACAATTCCTCTAAATGGAGAAAATATTATGATTAAATTACTTGAGGATAGTGACTTATTGTCTTATAAGCATTCGCATAAATTTATTCATATAGGACTTGTGCAAATAAGAGCGACTGTAGGTACCATAAGAATTAAATTAGAAGAATATGAAGAGGTAATAGTGCAAAACACTGATTACAAGTAAATGATATCAGTCATCAGCTCAAGATTTCCAAATCAAGGATCTCACACAAAAACCCCAAACAATAGCCTAACAATGGCTTATCATGGGTACTCAGTGTGGCAAATAAATCTTACGAAACCTTGAGCATGCCCGATATCATTACATCTAACCTCTTATTCTTCTTTATTAATTCATTATTATACCCTAATCACATCATATAATACCAAGATTCCATGTTAAAATAATTATATAGCTTCAAAAATAATTTATCACATGATAAGATTTAGCCTATTAGGCTATCCATAAAATTAAAACAAAAAACAATAATAATAATAATAATAATTACAAGTAATAAATAAGAATATTTACAAAATGGAAGCTTTTATTGCGATACACCACTTCAAGCACAAATATTTCACAATGAAGAAAACAAAGAGAAAGGAAGAACTACGGGAGAAAGAGAATGTCCTTCTCTTCATCCATACACAATTATTTATAGTACTAAATATTTTACAAAAGTCAAACTAAAAATTATTACATCAATAGAAAATAAAAATTTTCTAAAGGTATTATCATACCTTATCTAGACTATCTAAAGTTTAAAGGTATTATCATGCCTTATAGACTATCTAAAGGTATTATCATGCCTTTCTCGATCAATATCTTCAAATTTTTCTTCCACAAGCAATATTATTGCTCTCTTGAACTTGCTCATCATATCTTCTGATTAGAAGCAGAAGAAGATTCTCCTCTTTTGAAATTTTCAATGAGGACATCTCTGATAGCTCCAAAAACATGATCCATTGAATCATCATTAGGATCTTGAGCATCTTGAAAATCATTATGACTCGTATTAGCCATTGAAGTATCAGACTTTGCAGATTTCTGCAACATTGCTTCATCATCATCAAATTTTGATAGCAGATGTTTTTTCATTTCTTCAATATAGGTTTCAATCATTTTCTCCTTTGATATCACTTCTGATTGCATTTTTAGCTTTCTTGAAATATAATCAAATGGAGAAGCTGATTCTTTTCCAAGTCCCAATTTAACTTGTTTCTCATATTCTGAAATCGTTTATTTTATTTTAATCATGGTATCAATACCATGTGGATTATTGGTTTCAGGATTTTCTCTGATCATCTTATCCCAAAATCTTGAATGAGATATCCTCTTAATACAGGGGACTCTTTCTTCATTAAAACCAAAATTTGGAGTCCATCTTCAAATCCATGGAATAGAGAATTCAACAAAGAAGTATAAAGAAGATATCCTTCTATATAAAAATCCTTATCTTCATTCTCTAAAAATTTTGATGAAATTTTCACCCATTTATCAAAATCATTTTTAAACTCTTCTGGCAAAATATTTACACAAGTACCAAAATATTGCCACCATTTAATAAACCATATTGGAATATCATATTTATAAACTTCTGAGCAAATTTTTAAAAACCAAGAATGCTTTCGTTTATTATTTTCATTTAATAAAACCTTATCAAAAGCATCAATATAATCCCAATAATTATATTGACAGGACTATTACTAGAAGGATAAGAAAACTCTTTAATCCTTTGTGGAGATATTCCCCATTCTTTCAAAGGTATAATTTTCTTAATAATAATCTTACTAAAGTTATAAACTTCAGGTTGCCCACTGGAAAAATGTGAAATTTCACACTCATTATTAATGAGTATATTTTCATAATATAATCTTGGTTTATAAACCCGGGATGCATATGATGCATTTTCCATGTATCTTTCCATTAAGGTCCATGGATTATATCTTTCCATTTCATGTCATTTTCTTCAAGAAGAAATATAACTTCTTGTTTTTTATTCATAATAAAGGTAGAAGTAATTTCTTCATTTTCATTTCCTACTATAGAGGAAAAAGATGTAAGGGTATTACCCTGTGAATTTTGGCTTGAATTATTACCCCCTTTTTGTTTCTTATATTCAAGAAATTCTTGATACTCCTTATCATTTGTCAAATCTGCAGCTATAAGCTTCTGCTTTCCATATTGAACCAGTATTTCTGGTTGTTTTCATCTGCCTCCTCTTCCTCTATAAGAGGAAGAACCCCTACCTCGAGAATACATACCTGCAATTATTGTATATATTCTCTGGTTAAAAAATCAGGAAGATTATTATCTTCTCCTTTTTTTATAAATTATTTCAAAATCGAGTGGTGCCAGGTGCGCCTGCCATCTAGCGAACATTTGTTTAGAAACATCATGTTTAAAATCTTTATTGAACATATACTAGCTGATTTACAATCAGTTTTAATAATAAATTTTTTATTATATAAATCATCTTGAAATTTTAAAACACATTTTACTATTGAAAGAATTTCTTTTGCTATAGTAGCATAATTCTTTTGAGAATTATTCCATTTTCCTGAATAAAATCTTACCAAATATTCTTTTTTATTATCTGGGTTTATTTGTTTTAATATTCCTCCATATCCAATATCATAAGCATATGTCTCAATAATTTTTTCCCAATTTGGATTACTTAACATTAAGCATGGTAAAGTTTTAACCTTTTCTTTTATTTTTTTTAACAGCATCAGTATGCTGTATTGACCATGGCATTGGTGTTTTCTTTAATCTTTCATATAATATAGCAGTATCTTTTGCCAAATCTTTATAATAAGGTGAAATATAATTTAAACTTCCTAAAAATCTTTGAAGTTGTGTTTTATCAATAATTTCATTAGGAAACTTATTAGCAAATTCAATACTTCTATTTATAGGAATTATATTTCCTTTTTCAATATTATGCCCTAAAAATCTTACATTAGTCTGAAATATAGACATTTTTGATTTGGAAACTACTAAACCATTTTTTATTACAATATCTTTAAAAATTCTAAGATGTTTAAAATGCATTTCTATATCTTTAGAAAATACTAAAATATCATCAATATAAACAATTATAAATTCACTATAAGGAGTACATATATCATTCATAATTTTCTAAAATTCAGATGGAGCATTTTTTAATCCAAATGGCATGACATTCCATTCATAATGTCCTATAGGAACATTAAAGGCAGTCTTATATCTAATAGATTTATTAATCTGTATTTGCCAATATCCTGATTTTAAATCAAAGTTTGAAAATATTATTGAATCATATAATCTATCTAATAAATCCTTTTTATTTGGAATTGGATGTCTTATCCATTTTAATACTTTATTAAGGGGTTTGTAATTTATTACCAACCTAGGTACACCTCTTTCTTGTTCACTATGTTTATTAACATAGAAAGCTGTACAAGACCAAGGCGATTGTGAAGGACTTATTAATCCTTTTTCTAATAAAGAAGTTATTTCTTTTTTACATAATTCTAAATATTCAGAATTCATTTGACATGGCCTAGCCTTCGTAGGAATTTTATTTTCCTCAAAATTTTCTTCATATGGAAGAGATACAATATGTTTCTTCCTATCCCAAAAGCATTAGGATGATCATTACATATTTCTATTGAGAATTGGTTTATAATTAGCTTTATTTTATCCTGTAATTTAGGATTTTGTAACTTTTCCTCAATAGTTATCATATTTAATTCTTGTTTAAGAAAATACAATTGATTTTCTTTTGAGGCTATATTATCATAAATTTCATGTAATAATTTAGTAAAGGGTTCACTTACAAATTCTAGTACAATATTATTATTTTCAAAAGTTCCTATTATTCCTTCTTTATCAATCTTTTTAATTGGATATATTTTTGTTAAAAATGGAGTTCCAAGTATAACTTGATTAGTAATATCTTTTGCAAGTAAAAAACTTGTTTGAATACATTTTTTATTGATACAGACATTAGCTTTAGGTAATTTATAATTTTTTTGTAAGTTGTTACCCCCTGCATGAGACAACGTATGTGTTGTTTTATGAAAATATCTTGTAGCTATTAATCCTTCTTGTATTACATTTAAATCTGCTCCACTATCTACTAATGCTATAAATTCTTTTGAATAATAATTATCAATTAAAAGTGTAATTTTTATATGCCATTTCTGTGATATTACCATTTCTAAAGTAGTTAAAAAGTTTTCATCCATTTTAGTATAAGAGTAAAATTTTGAAGTAGCCAAAATGAAGCATAAAACACAATTTATGGCCACACATTGAAAAAACACAAATTTTGGCCATTTTTATAGCTTTGGGACGCTTTTGCCCTTAATTGGGCGGACTGGGTAGGGTCAGACACGCGGGTCGCGTGCCGGGTCGGGTTAGGCACTTATGGCACTAATAGTGCCATAAGTGCCATCGAAAATCCAAAATAAAACCAAGTAAAATAGTCATTTTGGCACTTATGGCACTATTAGTGCCATAAGTGCCAACGAAATTCAAAATAAAACTAAGTAAAATGGTCATCAGCACAAATACAGAAACAACAACATCATTTAAACCCTAAATGGAACATCTAAACCCTAAATGGATAATCTAAACCCTAA
Organism: Salvia miltiorrhiza; assembly: GCF_028751815.1. Taxonomy (NCBI): domain Eukaryota; kingdom Viridiplantae; phylum Streptophyta; class Magnoliopsida; order Lamiales; family Lamiaceae; genus Salvia; species Salvia miltiorrhiza. The sequence continues at coordinate 727,734 of NC_080387.1, read as the reverse complement.
ATGGAACATCTAAACCCCAAATGAATAATCTAAACCCTAAATGGAATATCTAAACCCTAGGGGGAAGTGTGCACTTATGGCACTTATGGCACTATTAGTGCCATAAGTGCCATCTTGGCACTTATGGCACTAATAGTGCCATAAGTGCCTAACCCGACCCGGCACGCGACCCGCGTGTCTGATCCTACCCAGTCCGCCTCATTAAGGGCAAAAGCGTCCAAATCAATAAAAATGGCCAAAATTTGTGTTTTTTCAAATGGTGGACAAAATTTGATTTTCATTCTTCATTATGGCCATTTGGGTGGATTGTTTCTTAGTATAATCCTATTCTTTTTCTGTAGGAATTATAAATTCCTTCGAAGGATTTTCTATTCTAGAAATTCTACTCCCTCCGTCCCAAACGAAATGTCTTATTTTCCTTTTTGGGTTGTCCCAAACGAAATGTCATGTTTCCTTTTTTGGCAATACACTCTCTCTCTATACTTAATCTTTACATAATTTTCACCAACCCACTTTATCTACTTTATACACATTTCTTAATCTCCGTGCCGAAAAGAAATAGGCCATTTCGTTTGGGACGGAGGGAGTATAATATACTCCCTCCGTCCCTAAAATAACTTCCTCTTTTTCCATTTTGGGACGTCCCCCAAATAACTTCCTCTTTCTTTTTTTCCATTTTTGGAAACCTACCCCACCACTAACAATACTTTATTTATTCTTACTTTTCACTTTTCACCATTCCCAATACTAATTATAACACTTTTCACAACTTCCAATAATAATTATATCACTTTTTCTCCACTATCAATACACTTTATAACTTTTTATTAAAACCCGTGCCGTCCCCAAAGAGGAAGCCATTTCGGGGACGGAGGGAGTATATTTTTATTTTCATTTTTTAATTCTTGTATTTCTTTTTTTAAATTATTTATTTCTATTATAATATCATTTGTAGACTGTAGGATGATGATGATGATGATGATGATGATGATGATAATAATAAGTATTAGTGAAAGGTGGAGTGTATATTGGATCCTGCGTTGATTAGGATCATTCCCCTCATCAGCTACTCCCCCCCAGTGTACGAAAAAAGTGGGTCTTTTTGTGAATTTTCGTAGACGAGAAGTTTTCATTCTGAAATATGGGAAAAGATGATCAGCGCAGGAGAAAATATCAAGAGGTCTGCGCAGTCGGGCTTCATGCTATTGCCTGCGCAGGAAATTGTGATACAGGTTTCGTCCTATCGAATTAAGTGTCGTCTGACGCCTTTGACCACTTTATTATGTCATCCCACGTTTTTACTTTTGTGATGGTGAAATCTCGGCCTTCCATTTTTAACCGCCACCCCCCTAGTGCACAAAAATTGTAAAGGATATTTGGCTAAGCTTAGTTGCACAAATTTCTAGAGGAGTATTTGGTTAAGCTTAATTTCTAGGGGAGTATTTGGTTAAGCTTAGTGTAGAGTGATTATAAATTTTAATAACTTATAAATGTAATAGCCCGCTCTTTTATTTATAATTAAGACCAATAAATGCGATATTTATTGCATATTTTAGTTATATAAATACAGTGATTGTTTATTGGATAATACAACTCAGAATCTTGTATTAAATGTCTTCGCATGAGGCGATCACGATTGAATTATTGAAGCAATCAATAATTTATTTTCTAATTTAATAACTGACTTAGCAAAGTCAAGTTATTAATTTGTATACGATATAAATAGTATTTCTATTATTTACTTGAAGTCGTGATTAATTTTCGACTTATAAAACGAGTTATAAAATATGTAATTCGTAGAGAGTTATAACGAAGTGTCGTTATATGGGAACCCGAAATTAGTATTATAGATACAGAATGAGTAACACTGAAGAATTTTATTCATCACATCACAACTTTACAACTTACTATTCCCTGCATCCCTATTTCCTACCTACTACATCAAAAAAGCAAACCAAAGAAACGGAAAGAAAGGGGACCTGTGCTATGTGTGTGCAAAATAGCCCGCTCTCCCATCCCTTTAACCAACCATACCAAAGTACACATATGTGTCAATCAGCCACCCTATGACAGCCATCTCCTCAATCACCCACCACCTCCACCATCTTCGATTCTTTAAGGCTACTAGCCAACACTCCTTGCCTTCATTCTCTGTTCCTTCAGCCACCAAAGTGAGGAGAATTCATTAAGCTGCTGCTCTGCCAACTTTAAGAGTCCCCATCGTCTGCATTCAATATCAATAACAGCAGCCACCAACACCAAATATTTGCAGGTAAATACTAAGCTCAGCTTATTCAAATCCAGTGCATGCATCATACCATCGATCACATGTTTGAATAAAAATACAGAGTATACAGATGAGTATATGCATAAAGGGACTTAGCAATCACACCAAGTTAGTTTATATACATGTTCTTCATGAGACAAATGCATTAAGAACTCTTATCAAACAGATGCAATCACATGCCTTTAGTAATATAGGAGTCAACAGAGTTGAGTTATGAACTGCCAAAAACTAGAAGTTCTTCTTCACAGCAGAGTAGTACTGAACTTAGCATTTAGGAGGGGAGGGAGGCTTATTCAAGGTATTTTGTTGTACCTGATTTTCATTGAACGGGGACGGATGCCGGTTTGATGTCGACGCTAACCGCGAGGAAAAGAGAGGGAGGCTAGGGCTAACCGCGTCGGCAGGAGGTAGAGCTAGGGCTCAACGGAGAGGCGATTTCCGGCCAAGGAAAGCGCGGCGGCGCTGGAATGCTTAACAGCGGGGCCTCGCCGGAACCGGATGGGCGAAGCAGCAGATTGAGTTTGAGAAGAGGATTAGGGCTCCGTTTCGTTTCCAATTGACAATGTGTGTTTTCTGAAATTTGGGGATCGGGAGGAAAAGCACGAGAAGAGAGGTGGGACGAAGGGCGTGACGGCAGGGAAGATGAGGACGCCAAATGGCCGTCGCCGGCGGCGCGGCTTTCAGAGGCGGCGACTTTCGAGAGAGAGAGAGAGATCGCAAAACAGGGAGAGAATGCGAGAAAGGAATGGCGACAATCAGTCGCCGGAGTTGAGAGAAGAAACGCCGGATTTCAGAGTGGCGGAGGCGGCCGTTCGCCGGAGCTAAAAGAGTCAGCGGCGGCGACGAATTTGGCATGAAGGAGAGAGTGCTGATCCTTTCAGCCGTTCCTGACTAAAAAAAAAAAGAGAAGAGGTGGGCCTCTTGCTTGGGCTGAATTTATTCCTTAAGGTGGGCCGAAATGTTGGGCTGGATATAATTAGAAAAGGGCTTACTTATTTCCTTAAATGAGCCCAGGTTTGATATTATTTCTCCTATATTTAAGTCTAATTGAAATCAGTTCAACACTCATTAGTTTATTAATTTCTGATTATGGATTAAATAGAGTAGATCTATTTAATTAGTATGTGGGTTAGAATACTCTAAGATGAATGAATATATTAAGATTAATTATCTGATACCCTAAGACGAGCTTTAATCCTATAATTTGATAATTATTTAAGGAATATGAGTCATACCGAATTTAACCCGTTTTCACCCAATCTGCATCAATACCATATATAACAATTCTTAACAAATAAATGCAATAGTAAGACTTTGGTGCAATGGCTCCAGCTCCACCACTTTCCCTTATTCCAAAAGGTGGGGGGTTTGAAACCATTTACATGCATTTTTTAAGTTTTGTGTCCTTTTTTTTCTTCTTTTGTAAGTTTTTTGTTTTCTTTTCTTGTTTTTTTTTTTTTGCATTTTTTCTTTTTGCGGTTTTGTTTCCTTTTTTTTTGTTTTGTTTTTACATTTTTTTTCTTTTCTTGTTTTCTTTATTTTTTTGTATTTTATTTCTTTATTTTTTATATATTTTCTTTTTGTTTCTTTTCAGTATTTTTTTTTCTTTTTAGCATTTTTTTACTGTTTTTCTTTTGCATTTATTTTATTTTATTTTACTGTTTTTCTTTTGCATTTTTTTATATATTTAGGGTTTTTTTCTTTTCAGTATTTTCTTTATTTTTCGTTAGCTTTTTTATTTACTATTTTTATTTTGCATTTTTTTATATATTTTCATGAAAAAATGTAATACTTTTAAAATATTACATTTCTTCATATCAATAATTACTTTTTTTGACGACAATACTTACTTGAGCAAATAACTAAAACTATAAGTTCTCGTGAGTAAAATTAACAATTATTGTTAACAAATGTTTCAAAATTATTATATTTGTTTATGATAATTGTTACTTTTATTTATTAGAACTTGTACTTTTAATTATTTGATTAAGTAATTATTATAATAAAAAAAGTATTGATTGATATAAAGAAAAATAATTATTACTATGAACAAAGGTAACGTTTTTGAAACATTACATTTCTTCACATTAATGTTTATTTTTATTCATAAGAACTTTTACTTTTTGTATTCAGGGTTTAGAAGTTAAATACTTATATTAACATAAGTGTACATTTGTGCGAACAAATGTATACCTTATGATAATTAAATGTAATATTTCTATTAGGATTCATGATTTAGCGTTCAGGATTTTAGGGTTTAGTGTTCAGGGTGGTTTTAGGATTTAGTGTTCAGGGTTTAGAGTTTAGAAAATATAATACTTTATATTGAATGAAGGTAAATACTTATATTAGCACAATTATACATTTGTGCTAACAAATGTAGACTTTATACTTATTAAAAGCAAATATTCCTATTAGGGTTTAGGATTTAGTGTTCAAGGTTTAGTGTTCAGGGTTTAGGGTTTAGATAATACTTCATATTGAATGAAGGTATATACTTATATTAACATAAGTATACATTTGTGCTAACAAATGTATATTTTATACTTATTAAAAGTTAATATTCCTATTAGGGTTTATAATTTAGTGTTCAATTAAGGTTTAGTGTACATGGTTTAGGGTTTAGATAATACTTTGTATTGAACGAAAGTAAATACTTAAGTATACATTTGTGAGAAGAAATGTATATCTTATGCTAATTAAAAGTAAATATTCCTATTATGGTTCATGATTTAGTGTTCAAGGTTTTAGGGTTTAGAGTTCAGAGTTTAGGGTTTAGTTTTCAAGGTTTAGGGTTTAGAAAATAAAATATTTTATATTAAATGAAGGTAAATACTTATATTATGTCACAGCCCGGCCTAAGCTAGTGAATAGTTAAGTCGGGAAAAAGTGTGACTGAAAACAAAGTAAGAAAATGAAAAAGAAAATAGATCTCATAAAAATTACTAACCTGCTTAAACAATAATTTACCAAAATATTTGGTAATCATAAAGGATCTTTTTCTAAAACTCAAAAGCAGACAACTCGCAATACATAACGACAAGTTGTCTAAGTATCGAGTGACATAATTCTATAAGCTATTAGTTTGAAATCTTTGCAACACATCAATAAAGTAAAACGCACTAAGCGTTGCAGCGGAATAGCTTAAGTGGATTACATGTATGAAGACATGGAATCCTGAGCCTAATTTAGTACTTATATATCAAAAGCTTTGCTCTGTTGACATCCATCTGCATCACAGCTTAACCTGTACATTTAGAAAACATATGCAGGGCTGAGTACCTAAAAGGTACTCAATGGTCACATGCCGAAATAACTTGAAAGATTGCTCTTAGAGTTATAAATTGAACTTGCCATCTCAAGCATCACACAGGAGTTTTATTTAAATAACCTGTGCATGCAAAACTGTAAAACTTCCCTGTAATTATCATAAACTTCGCATGCGTCTGCAGACATACTTCTTTGTACTCTACCATATCTGCAATGATAACTGTGTGCCGAGAAGGTGGCCACCTTCTACGGTCACTGACCGGCCGATACGCTAAACCGGCTCACGGTCCTAGACCGGCCGATACGCTAAACCAGCTCACGGACCTAGACCGGCCGATACACTGAACCGGCTCACGGTCCTAGGCCGGCCGATATGCTAGATCGGCTCATGGTCCCTTGTGTACACTAATCATGTCTAACATCTGGATAGAACATGATCCGAATTCGATTAACTTCTGGTGCCGGATAGGTATCATACAAGCTCATAAAAGTTTTGGCAAGTCAATAACTTTGATATAACCTTACTCATGTAAACATCATTAAATAGTGTGCACTTCACATTTGAGTTTAGAAAGCCTACTTGATCGTGGTCTGACGACACAAGTAACTCTGAACTAATGTTTTACTTCTTTTCCCTTGTATTTGACCTCCAGTATAAATACTGACTAATAAATAATGAGAACATGATATGAAATTTATTTAGAGAATACTTATGTTGGTTTTAAGGTGATGGTTCTATTGAAAATTATGGTATGAAGACTAGTTGATATTTGGCAAACTTACCAATAAATACCAACATGAACTTAAACTGCGATAATTATAACTGCGGTGTTAACATAACAATGCTCACACTTATTTAATAAGCGATTATTAACATAGAAATAACATAAATTCTCTTTTTTCTTTTCTTTAAAGAATCTGATTTCGAAATAATCTAGTGTCTAATTTATGCTTAAGTACATAAGGTAATAGCATAAATTAGTTAAAATAATTCTACATATCTGGGCCATTTAATAAATCAAACAAATTATTAGCTAATAATCCTTTATTTAAGATTATTAAGCTCAAATTAAAATACTATTGAATCCAATTAAATAAATTAAGGACCCAACTTAACAAATTAATTCCATAATCTAATGTACTCCTAAGGCCCAACACAATTTATTATTATTAATCCCTTTGAGATTAATAGGTCCAAGTACCAGCTTAAACCCAATTACTAGTTTGAGCCCAATTAACCATTTTCAGATTTAAATAAATTAAAATTAATAACATTCTTTAAAACATAAAACAAGTTGATCTCTCTCTGTTTTCTATTTCTTCCCCACGCAGACATCTCTCCCTCTCTTCGCTCCCTCTCTCGGCCGCCTCTCTCTCCCCCCCTTCTCCGGCGAGCGTCGCCGGCTCGCGCCGCTTCCGGCGCGGCGAGGCTGACGCATCTTCTCCCCTTCCGCTTTCTTCCCTCTCCTTCCTACATTTAATTCCCAAATTCTAAAATCAATTCAACCTAGGGTTTTCAATCTTCCCCATCAATTTTACTCCTCTGGAGAATCCCGGCGAATAACGTCAACGTCGCCGCCGCCCCAGCTCGTCGGATTTCCGCTCCTCCGTCGTTCTCCCTGCCTCAGGTAAGTCCCCTATCTCTCTTCTTCTCTCTATATCCTCCCTCTCAGTCTCTCTCACTCTGCCCCTCTCGATCTCTCTCTCTGCCCTGTTCGCGGCGGCCGCCGTGAGCCGTGGCTGCGTAGCAGCGCCGACGCCGCCCTTACTCCTCTTTTCTTCCTCGTTTGCTCTGCCTCCCCCTTGTCTCTCTCCTCTATCTCTATGTCTCTATCTCTCTGTTGCCAGCCACCGTGGGCCGCCGTAGCGCGGGCAGCACCGGCGGTCATCGCCATCAGCTGCGCCCCGCCGTGGTGGCTCGCGGCTGCCGCTGCTACCGTCCCTGTTCTTCTTTCCCTTTTATCCATCTAATTCTCAGATTTTTACTTCCTCAAACTAATAAGTCTCAAACTATTTTCCATTTCAGGAATCGATGATTCAAGGGATCTCCAGTTCGTCTACTGCTCAAGATCCAATTTTTATATGTTATAAACCTATTTTCCTTTATTGCTTATTGTAAAACTGAGATTTTGATGGTGAGGAAACAATACTGTATCGTTACTATGCTTATGTGTAGCTATGTCTTTTCTGCTGCTCTTGATTGTTCCTTTTATACACAAGGAATTGATTGAATTGTATACAAGAAAACTACCTGCTTTGCTTGATGCTGCTATAAACTGCTGGGGATTGTAAATGATCGTGGTTGAGTCGTAATTATTTGGTCAAGTAATTATAGTCGTAATTACTTTTCATCACAATAATAATTATTTTGAATAACGTAGAAATAGATAAAATAAAGAAAAAATAACAAAGTTATTATTCAAGTAATCATTATTGTAAGAAAAAGTAACTATTGAAATGATGGAAAATAATGCTTCAAAAATATTATTATGTCAATAATTATTTTGGAATAGTGTAAAAATAAATAAAAGACGAACAAAATAAAATAAAACATTGTAAAAAAATAAAAAAATAATAAAAATAATCTAAAGCAGTATATATATATATACACACACACATATACATACATATTTTTTTCGATTACCTTTGAGTGGTAAACAATCCTGGTTTGACTGTCATAGGAGGTTCTTAAACTCGCCGGAAAGTTAACGACCGTTTAATTCGGTCGTTAGTTAACGACCAATATTTCGGCCATTGGTTTTTCTCAATCGTCGTCCACCGGCTGGACCTCAACCAAAACAACGACAGAATAAAATGGTTGCTAATATTAAAAAACGGTCGTTGAAATTTAACGACCGAAAATTTTCGGTTGTTGATTGCCGTAGGAACGAAGAAAACGACGACTCGAAAAAAGGGTCGTTAATTCGGTCGTTAAAAGTTTAACAACCGAAACGATCGAATTTTCGATCGTTAGAAGCGCGTTTTCTGGTAGTGTCTTAGACTCACAAATAAATATTTTTTCATCACGATAAGCACAATAATGGTTAGAATGACTTAGTTTGTTGTTAGTTCTTGAAGTACTAGAAGGTGATATCCTCACAAACAGAAGGATGCACTAAGCATCAAGCTACCTTTTGACTTTCAATTGGTAGAAACAAGTTGGAATCTCGAGCGAAGGACCGAAGCAAATAGTATGTATGCTAAAGTTTTCAACTAAGTGTCAAAGTATGATCCACATCTGGTGGACACTAATGAAAAATGCATAAGGATTTTCCCTTGTATTATTTATATGAATTGGTCGCACCTTAATTCCAACAAATGTATATTTTATACTTATTAAAAGTAACTATTGTCTTAATAAAAAGTAATTATACATATGAATAAATGTAATATTTCAAAATTAGTTATTTTCTCAAAAAATGTTATTTTTACTCACGAAAACTTGAAATTTTAATTATTTGGTCAAGTAATTATAGTCGTAATTACTTTTCATCATAATAATAATTATTTTGAATAACGTAGAAATAGATAAAATAAAGAAAAAAAAATCAAGTTATTATTCAAGTAATCATTGTTGTAAGAAAAAGTAACTATTGAAATGATGAAAAGTAATGCTTCAAAAATATTACTTTTCTTTATGTCAATAATTACTTTGGAATAGTGTAAAAATAAATAAAATACAAACAAAATAAAATAAAAAAACATTGTAAAAAAATAAAAAATAATAAAAATAAACTAAGGCAATATATATATATATATATATATATATATATATATATATATATATATGAATGGGATCATATAGATCCCAATGCTTATAATAGATCCCTAGATCCAAATCTTGACCACACATTTATGACATGTGGCGCATCAAGATGGTGACACGTGGCAAGGATTCCAAGGCAAAATCTGGAGGGGTAAAATTGGAATGTAATTTTCGGATTTAATAATTAAAAAAATATATATTTTTTTTAGATTTTCTCAAAATAGATATATTTTAGATGTATATAGTTTCACACAAAGATGCATAAAGTTTTCACATGAAATGCATAACTTTGAACAGAAAAATGCATTTAATTTTTCCAATTTTGGTATTTTCACCACCCCACCCCATACCACCCCCCAATCCAGCCCACACCACCCCCAACCCTCCCCATTATCACCCCCCAACCCTCCCCATTACCACCCCCCAAAAATAGGCATGTTTCACATGCATATAAAATCAAACAAAAATGTATAAAGTTTTCACATAAAAATGCATTAAATTATACAAAAAATGCATTTCATTTTAATAAATCTGGTAGTTTCGCCACCCCACCCCTGCCCCCCCCCCACCCACCCCCCACCCCCACCCCCCCACCCCCAATTTTTTTTTTTTTTTTTCAAAAACTGATTTTCTGATTGCTGGCTCACCCCCACCCCCACCCCCCACCCACCCACCCACCCCCACCCCCCCCCCCCCCCAAAATTTTTATTTTTTTTTATTTTTTTCAAAACTGATTTTCAAAAAAAAAAATTTTGGGGGGGGGGGCGTGGGTGGTTAGAAAATCAGTTTTTGAGAAAATAAAAAATTTAAAAAAAATTTTGTGGGGGAGGGTGGGTGGGTGGGGGGGTGGGGGGTAGGGGTGGGTCAGTGGTCAGAAAATCAGTTTAAAAAAAAAAAAAATTTGGGGGGGGTGGGGGTGGGGGGTAGGGGGTGGGTGGGGTGGGGTTCAGGGGTGTGGCGGGTGGGGTTGGGGTGGGGTGAAATCTTATGCATTTTTATATGAAACTTTATGCATTTTTATATGAAAGTTCATGCATTCTCGTATGAAACTTTATGCATCTAAAATATACCTATTTTGAGAAAATCTAATTTTTTTTTTAATTTCGAAAATTACATTCCAATTTTACCCCTCTCCAGATTTTGCCTTGAAATGCCTTGCCACGTGTCACCATCTTGATGCGCCACATGTCATAAATGTGTGGTCTAGATTTGGATCTACGGATCTATTATAAGTATAGGGATCCACCGGAACCCAACCCTATATATATATATATATATATATATATATATATATATTAAAAAAAACGTAAGCATACAATGAATTTTGAAACCCTTTCCCTTTGGGATAAAGCAAACAAGGTTGTCATAATATTGCACCACACTACACTTTTGAATTTTTTACCAAAATCAATAATATAAATGTTTGATACGGGTCAGGTTGGATCCGATTCATCTGACCGTCAAATAAAATTGAATAGATATATATTAGTACAAAATCTTTATATATATAAAAAGCAAAGTAAATGTAAATAAATTCAATTGAAAGGATATAATTGGAATTGAGAGAAAAAAAAAATACACCCACTACTCTAATTATGTAACTAACTGCCGAAAATTTTCATCTAAAAAAAAAACTGCCGATTTTTTTTTAATGTCATATTAAACATATACTCCCTCCGTCCCGCGAGTCTTGACACGTTTGGGTTCGGCACGGGAATTAAAGAGTTGTAGATTAGTGTTTTAAGTGTGTAATTAATAAAGTATAAAATTGATAAAGTAGGAGAGAGAAGGTAATAAAAGTGATAAAGTAGGAGAGAGAATATAATAAATGTGATAAAGTAGGAGAGAGAAGGTAATAATTATTGCCAAAAAAGGAAACGTGTCAAGATTCGTAGGACGGCCCAAAAAGGAAAACGTGTCAAGATTCGTGGGACGGAGGGAGTACCATATTAACACATTTATCACAACAACAAAAACTGCCACATGCATGTGATTTTATATACTTATTATTTATTTTTATTTTTTTTGTAGAGAAACCATATTTCTCTCATTTTAAAACTTTTGTTTCACAAATTTTTTCTTAAAAAAATAGAAGAGTGAATAATTGATTTTTAAAATAGGATTAATAAATAGCTGTTAATGTATTACTTAAAAAATAAAAGTTGTCAAGAAAAAAAAATCAAATTATTTTGTTACTTATAGTTTCAATTTATTATATTTTCTCTTCATTGCACATTTTTTTTTTCTATTTTTGTTATGCGATATGCAATTATATATCTAAAACAAAAGATAATGAATAACATTTAATTTGATACATGAAATGTATAAATCAATTTAAAATGAACAAGTTATGACAGTTTAAAATTTGTATCTATAATTTTTATTTTATTTTAAAATTCTTTTATTTATTTTTCTCGAAAGTTGAGAATACTGACACGATTAAACATCTTTTTTATTATTTTTATTTTTTTCCATTGTTTCCTTACGAAATTTTAATCATAGTATGTAGTCATATTTATTTTACATTGAAAATTTGTTAATAGGATACAATGTCACTATTATAAGAAGATAATATTATATATCACCATGTATGTCAATAAGGAAACCATAAAGTTGTCAAAGTGAAATAAAGAATGTTATGTATAAATTATTTACATAAATTTTTTCTTCTAAAAATATGCTATCAGATTATATTTTTTGTAATTTTAATTAATTTTCAATATTTATTTCATCATCAAATGAATGAAAACTAAATAATCCTATTTTTATTTAATCAAAAGTTGTAAGAGATAAAGAAAATCATACGTGTTTCAATTTATTCAAAATTTTTGTTGCTTTCTAATTATGACATTTTTTTATTAATATAAGTATTTTTTTTTTATCCATAGAATTATCTTTATAGGTATTAAATGAAGTTCGGATATATTTACGTGTCTATTAATATTTCAAAAATAATGTATTGAGATATGGTATATTAAGGACCATTATGCCTAATAGCAACTATTTTCATCAATTAAATTGTGAAGATCTTTGGTGAAGCTCCACTGAATAAATTTTTGGTTCAGAGTTTGAATCTTGTAGGTTGAATTTTTTTTTTTTTTTTATGTTTTTTTATTTAGAATTTTTCACAATAAATTCATAATTTACATACTGAATTCATATACAACTTATTTTTATATGATAAATCTGGTTTAATTTGTATTAGTATAGAAACTCCCTATATACGTGATATTATGTCTATTTATAGACACATGTTATATTTTTGTATGAATTGCCTAGGTTATGGAGTATTAAAATATTGGATCACTTTGCAAGTAATAAATTTTGTATCAAATTTTAATTTTATTAGTTTATATTAATATTATAAAGCATATATATGCACAATTTACGCGATGAGGATGAATTTGAGCGCTTAGATATATTCAGATATGACTTCAGTGAAACATAAAGATAAAATTGCATATTTGAGGCTAAAGGAGAATAAGAATAGAAGTGAAAAGCAAATATTTATGTTTCAAAGATTTCTATTTCAACTACAGAGATACAAATTTGAAATACATGGCAACCAACGAATTTGCCCTTCTCAAATATTATTATTTGGACTTCGAAACCAATCTAAATGGACCTTGGTATTATATTTCAACAATAGGCTTCAAAATAATTCTAGATTTAACCTCAATATTTTTTTTCCGTATATTAAAAAAAATCGAAGATGATTTAAAAAAAACCGAAATACAAGAAAAAAGGGCTTGGGGGAAATAATCCTAGATTTGTTCCATTTACATATTTTTTTTTCCAATATTAAAAAAAATAGTTCGAAGATGAATTAAAAAAAACGAAATACAAGAAAAAGTTGCTTGAGGAATTTGAACCTGAGACCTCAATAATATGTGAGTGATACTTTGTCACCTTGTCCGATAGTGTCAACCGCATTAGTTATTCGTTAGAAATAAAAATAAAATGAATGATACGATGGGACATCGATCGAAAAAATAAGTAACATATACTTGGATTAAATGTATTATAATAACATATACTTGAAGACAATGTATTATAATACGATGAATTTATAATTAACTGAAATAAATTAGTGAACTTGAAAGAAAAAAAATTGTGAATACGATGGGAATTTTCTTGGAAAACTATATAACATATACTTGAAAACAATGTATTATAATATAGTATTGATGTCGATTTGATAATAAAAAAAATGAACTGCTATACTGTAATAATGAAGTCGAAATAATTATACTCAATGAAATAAAGTTGAATTAAAGTAGTGAAGTAAAAAACTATATAACATATACTTGAAGTTTATGTATTATAAAATAGTATTGAAGTCAAAATAATTAAACTCAACGTTCATGAAGTTGAATTAATTAATTGAAATAAATTAGTGAAATTGAAAGCAAAAATAAAGTATACTCAATCTTACGTAGAGATTTTGCTCGCGAAACTATTTAACATATACTTGAATGAGAAACAATGTATTATAGTAAAGTATTAAACGCGATATGCCAATAAGACAATGAACTGTTATAGTGTATGTAACGAAGTCGATATAATTATTCATTATGAAATAAATATTTATTAATTAATCAAAGTAAATTAGTGAATATAATATAAAAATAAATACAATAAAGTGAAATTATTCATACGATTGAAAATCGCTCGCGAAACTATTTAACATATACTTGAATGAGAAACAATGTATTATAGTAAAGTATTAAACGCGATATGCCAATAAAACAATGAACTGCTATAATGTATGTAACGACGTCGATATAATTATTCGTTATGAAATAAATATTTATTAATTAATCGAAGTAAATTAGTGAATATAATATAAAAATAAATACAATAAAGTGAAATGATTCATACAATTGGAATCGCTCGCGAAACTATTTAACATTTACTTGAATGAGAAACAATGTATCATTCACATGTAATGGAGGTTGCGGGTTCGAATCCTCCATGCCCCTTAAAGAGGTGATTTTTTTTTTTTTTTTTTTCGATTGTGCATGACATATAAGTTTAATTTAATTTCCAACCATGAATTATTGCGCCTGCCACCGCTTGGCAAGGTGGCAAAGTATCATTCACATGTAATGGAGTGATCACTAATTTCTTAGCAACAAAATACCGCAACTAACACGGTGTAATTGTAGCATATATTGAAATCGAGTATTGTATCCACATGGACTAATAAACGAAATAACTCTATCTATTCTCTAAACGAAATCTAAATTAAACCCTAATATGGATAGATATATTAGTGGATTTTGTTTTGATTTTGCAAAGAAATAAATTTGGAAAAAAAAACCCCTAGGAAGGCCAATTTTGTTTTGATATATTAGTATCTAATTTCAAGGATTTTGAAAATCTTCGAAAATTTTATACAAAATTCGTTTAAGCATTTATACAAATAGTTGGCGTACATTGTTTTGGTGGATGAATTGAAGATGAGAGGGGCCGAGATTTTACATTGTTTTGTGAAGATTTGATTTTTGATTAGTCATGGCAAATAAATCATAAATATAGGAGTGGTGAATATCTAATTTTAAGGATGATAAAAATCATTCAAAATGTTATACAAAATTCGATCAGACTTTTTAACAAACATCTAGCGTGCATTCAAGCTCTTTAATTTAATAAACTTACTTAAGAATTTTAAATTTAAGTAAAAAATAAAAAGATTACTTAATTATTTACAAGTATTAATATTACTAACTTATTAGTGGAAAAATAAATCATAATTTTTGAAAAAATAAAAATAAAATTTCCAAGGAAAAATAAAAATCATAAATATAATTTTGGAAAACTAAAAAAATAAGGAAACAAAAATAAAACAAAAAATAAGGAAACAAAAAAAATCCAAAAATAAGGAAACAAAACAACTTCTTTTTCGGATGTTATCAAAACCGAAAACACAAAGCACCAAATTGAGTATATTTATCAAAGGATATGTTAGTAAAAACACACAAGACTCAAAAATCGGCTCATTCTCTACCAAGCCAAAAAACCGGGTTTTAAGTGAGTGTCCAATTATCACTACCCTTGTATTAATTGCCTTTATTAAATAATCATCATCACACAATTAATAGAGCCGAAAACGAAGTGGAGTAGTATTTTAGAACCCTAAAACAAGCAGGCGCAGCGGTTGAGTTCCCCAAAAAGGCGGGTGTTAGAGTTGTCCGATGTCGGCGAAAGAAAACGAGATGCGCAAGCAAGGTGATTCTGATTGCAGTTCCGATTCTGGGAGCGGAGCACAAGCTATGACGCTAGCACTGAAACCGAAACACCCGCCGTCGTCGTCGTCTAAGGTATTTAGCGACGAAGACTCAATAACGCTGTTAAAGAGTCTAGCCGTTTTCTGGGCTAGTGGTAGAAATAATAAGTGGGCAGACTTCCACCGGATCGTCAAGGACAAACTTTCCAAGCCAGATTTTACGCGCGTTCAAATATCTGAGAAGGTCCGAAGTTTGAACAAAAAGTATAAGACTAACTGGCAAAGAGGTCGCGTCCCCGACGACCCTCATGAATTGGTTGTGTATGAGTTGTCCAAGCCGTTGTGGGAAGATGAGATGAATCAAGAAAGTGGTAAGGGGATGAAGAAGAATAAAAAGAGCGGCTTGTGGGAAGATGAGATGAATCAAGAAAGTGGTAAGGGGATGAAGAAGAATAAAAAGAGTGGCTTGTGGGAAGATGAGATGAATCAAGAAAGTGGTAAGGGGATGAAGAAGAATAAAAAGAGGAAACGCGAGAGAAATCCAACATTGGATGAATTTAGGTCTTCCTATCCAAATTTATATGCGTCGTTCAATATGTTTGGATTTCCTCCCAAAATTGCCCGGGAGAGATTTGTATTGATTGGGAGAGAGAAGGCACAAAAGCTTGAAAATGAGTGGAAGCAACTCACTGAAGAATTGCATTGTTTAGAGGGTAAAAGGCTTGCCCTCTCAACGAAACCAACAGGTATATATATTCATTTATTAATTTCACATGATTTTCTCCAGTATATGTATCTTCTAATATTTCTTATTTTTAATTATGTTTAGGCGACAATTCAGAGGAAGGTTAAGGTACGGTGGAGAATCTATCCTTGCTACTTGTATATTTAATTCAATATATGGTTTTAGTTCAAGTTTTATTATATGTGTTCATGACATGAATATTGAGATCTCATGCTATTAAAACCTAGCTAGCTCAGAGGGTCACAAAAGTAATATCCTCTCAATATATGAAAAATAGAAGAAAAAAAGGAAACAAAAACCGATCGATCATTATAAAGCCCTCACTGAGTTATAGGGTCTCATGGTTATATATGAGTTGATTATAAAGTTGGTTTGTTTATGTGACAATATATCTTAATCGCATGCTGTAGTATAAGTTATGATATTCTATCTATTTTTGTTTTTGTAGTGAGGAGTAGAAGCGGAGGCTGCGAAAAAGAAGACTGAGAAGATGAAGTTATTTGATTTTGCAAGTTAATATATAGAACTTGGGTTAATTGATTTTAGTTCTTGGTGATACTGATTTTATTACACTTTTTTATGCAACTTTTTTGGTAAACTTTGATGAACGATTCTATAGAGTAGGAATGGTGCATTTTCTGTCAATTCTTGCATATTTTTTATTTTTGTTCAACTGATCTCTTCCTTTTTTTGAAAAGTTTGGATGTGTATGACTTTACAGTGAAATGTTTAAATCAATCTTTTGAATTATGATGGTCGAGTATGTATATAGTTCTTAGATTTTGATGAATTCTTGGTCTGTTAATGTGTTAGACAAACATTCACATTCGGTGCTTTTAATTTTATTTGATAACATACATCATGATGTCTGTTGTATTAATATTTTTTGTATGATTATAATTAATATGGTGTGCGTTTATGTGTTGTAAGAATTAGAAGCAAGATATAATTAGGTAGTTAGAAGCAAGATTGCATTGATATAGTATCCCAATATCAATACAAGCCCATCTGCACAGGGACGCCGGTCTGCGGCAGCCATTCTCCGGCGGCGAGGAAGTGGCCGACGGTGAATTTGGCAGCTTCAGCGGCGGTAATGACCTTGAAACGCTTGAATTCCTTGGTGCGGCGATTGGTATTGGCTCCGGGGCCGGTGTTTCCGTACTCATACATGGTGCAGGTGTGGTGGTTGGTGGAGCCGTCCCAAATCTTCCAGCCCTCGGGCCTGATGAAGTCCCCGAGAGTGCTCTGCATGACGACGGTGAGCGCCTCGGGCTTCCAGGGGCGGCCGAGGAAGGTGGGGATCTGGAACCTGACCGGCCACAGATAGTCGTCGGGGACGATGGAGCAGTGGTGGAGGACGAGGCCGTTGCTGCCGCGCTTGATCTCCCTGCCGTCGGCAGTGACAGTGTTAAACTGGTTGGGGAGGGGCTTCCTGACGATGATCTGGCTGTCCTGGATGACGCAGTCGCCCTTGCCGAAGATGAAGTCCACGGTGCCGTAGATGCGGCAGTTGCGGTAGAACTGCTTCAGGTTCTGGTAGTACAGAGTGTCCTGCGACCCCTCGAAGCTGCAGTCGAACAACGCCGTCTTGTCCCCCTGCGACCGGAACGCCACCGCTTGGTGCCCCTGCGGCCCGGCCTCGTTGCGGAAGCTCATTCCCCGCGCAATGAATCCGGAGGCCTCGTTTGCTGCCATCAGCAATCATATTTTCCAATTAATCATCAATCCACAACACTATATATATATATATATGTTTTCATTACCGAATGTAGCGGTGTGCATTGTTCCGATGTTCATAATGCCGTAGTTCTTGCTGCCCGTCACAATGGTCTTGGCAATGCCGTCTCCGTAGATGAAGACATTAGGCTTCTTCTTGTCCACGATGACCTGCTCGTTGTAGACGCCGGCCTTGACGTGGATGACGAATCTGCCCTTGAATTTGGGCGGGTAAGCATTGAGAGCTTCGCTGATGGTCTTGAAATTTTGTAAGAAATACCTCAATTTATCAATATATATATTCAGCTTTGCACAATAACAAATCTTTATTAACAACATATAGTAATCTGACAAGACCTATATAAATCCAATACATCTCAGTTTCATATACAAATCCGATCCGGTGGTCAAAGTTAATGGTTTTTTCTACATGTATCTCCTTATCCGATGGCTGAGATAAGCTTGAGCTTAGAGGGCGGCCGTATCTTTCAGCGGCTCTCTCAACTGTGACCGGACTAATTCAACCTGGTGACAGGATCATGTTTAGACATGAATCAAGTTCAAATAACACTATAAAGATGCTCAATGGCAAATACTTATCTGCTCTAGCACTTCTTCTGATATGTTAAAATCATCATAAGGCAAGTTATCCAATGCTTTCTCCAATTTCTATGTTATACATTGAAACTGGAACAGGATTTTCTTTGTGGCACCATCCTATGATGCAGAAAATAAACAAGAGAAGATAACTTAGAAAAATAAAAAAATAATAAATTGAAATAAATTCAAGACTCATTTACCTGTAATGTACTGCAACAGTTACCATTAACTAACAACAAGTCAACAACTAAACTATCAGAAGCTACAATTTTTGCAATTGAACTAGTACATTGCAACATATCAAGAATACTGATCATAGTCTGCAAATGAGAATGAATCAAGATCATAGTCTATTCTATTTTTATTATAATATGAGTGAAGTGTTTGCACATTCTTCTAATCTAAATCTTATTTCTATAAATCTTATTTCTATATTGTTTGCTTTTGCTTTCTCCTGATTCTGTCAGAGATACAATTAGGAATTGGTTGGGTAGACTTAGCAATTACCGAAATGCTAAAATTATTGTAGCTCTCCCCAAATAAAAATTTACTATTGCACAATAATGAGTCCAGATGGTAAATTATTCAAGTTCAAAAAAATTCAGACATCAGGATTATCAGAGTTTTCCTATCATAAGCTAGAGAACACTTAACAAATTGACTGAAAGGTCGAACAATGCTTTTGATAATTATCTACATCCTCTAAGGCCTCATACTTGTAGGAAAAGACTCTTCAACTATTAGAGCAATCAGACAATGTAGGCAAATATGTTGATCATCACAGGCCTTTGGAGAATACTATAAAATAGGTAAATTTAGCAGAGTTAGCTAATAAACAAATTTACCAGATCACGAATCAACTTCCATTACTTAGGAAACCTTTCTAAACGATAATCGCAGTTGAATTGAAGTTATAAATAAATTGAATTGATTGGATTGGAGTGTTTGCTTTGATATTAGGGCTGCAAAATGAGGAATGAAAGGAAGAAAGAAAATAGAAGAATAAAGAGCGAGAGAGAGATAGAGATTACCTGAAGAAGAAGAAGCTGCAAATTGATACTCTTCCTTGACTCAGATTAATTGCATAAACAGATCTATTCTCATCTTCATATAGAACATTCAAATATGCAATCAATTGTTCAATCGTAGAATTGAAAAACTGATGCAGAAAAATATCAAATTAAGATCGATCCATAGGAAATTTTGAATTAAGCAAATCAATCGAAAAAATATTAGAAATCGAAGAGGATCGAAATATGATAGTAGTAATTCGAATAATTGTGATTGAGAGATGATTGGATTTTCACAGAGGATCGAGACAGAAATGTTGAGAAATTAGAATGGGATTAGTAGAAAAGAATGAGTTTTAGTTTTTGTTCATGAGGACTAAGTTTTAAGATAATTTCAAAAATGACCCCATTTTTTAAAAGTTTAGTTTTGAGTTTTTCTTATGAGGACTTTATTTTGGGTTAATTATAAAAATGACCCCGTTTATTATTTTTTTTGTGATGATATCTAGGGGTGAGCAAAATATCCGAAATCCGAATATCCAATCCGAACCAAACCAAAATTTAAAATTTGGTTCGGATTTTTCGGATTTCCGGATCGGATCGGATCGAATTTTAAACAAATTTCGGATTTTCGGATCGGATCGGATTGGCACTTGAAAAATCCGAAATCCGAATTATATTTATAATATAATTAATATTATAATATTATAAATAAATATATATAATTATTAGTTTTTAAATAGTTAAATATTTCTAAATTCTAACCCTATACTCTCATTTTGGTTGATTATAATTAATGGCTTGTTAATTATGACCTTAATTTGATTGTAATTATCTAATAGGTTAGGTTGACATCTATTTCGGATTTATCGGATTTTTTCGGTTTTCGGATTTTTGTTAACATTTCGAATTTTTTTTTCACATTTTGGATTTTTCGGTTCGGATCGGATTTTATTCGAAATTTTTTGGATTTTCGGATTTGAATTTTCGGATAATACGGTTCGGATCGGATTGAATTTTAGGGAAATTTCGGATTTTCGGATCGGATCGGATCAGGCAAAAATCCGATCCGAAATCCGAATGCTCACCCCTAATGATATCAAATTTCCTCACATAAGATGCATTAATATAACAAAAATTGATTTTGTCACATAAGTTTGTCACAAATACTACTATTTTTTGTAGCTTGCAGTCCTCCACCGCCACGTGGTTGTACTTGTCCTTGTCCTTGTCCACGGAGATTTTGCTGGTGGCGGCCAGCGCGTTGTTCACCTCCTTGAGCGCCGCCTCCACCACGGCGCGGACGTAGACATTGGCCGTGGCGGAAGCGTTCTTGGCTCACTAAATATTGAATTATAAAATTAATAAAACTTTATAAAAAAAGATTTAGGATTCAAAATTTGTTTAATGAAAATTGCATAAAATATATACTTCTGTTTAGGTTATTAACTCAAAAACTATCATAAAAATCAATGGTGAGATTTAAATTTCTTCATTTTATTTTTACAAATTTGTTTTTATATAGATTTTATATTGGTGAAGCATAAAATCACCAACATCCTAAAACTAAAGAATAAATAGAAGATCGAAACCTGTAGTTCTCAAATATTGGAAATATGTATGTCTTCTTCTACAAGCAGCCAAGAACTCTTTAGAACGTAAACATGAATCGAAGATAACTAAAATCGGGGTCCTCTCTATTATTACAGACTTGGTATTTATAAGTGATGAAAGTAAAGGGCACAATTGTCTTTTTCTCCTTCGCGCGTACTCAACAAGCACGGCGCACTCCCGGTGTCACTGTCGCGGCTGATTGTCCTTGCTTTAACGGACTTGCAGTTTTTTACCTTTATCATAAGGTAGTTGGGATGGTCTGCGCAGGCATCCTCTCGGTGGCTGTGTAGGTGTATCACATCAAGTGGTAGCGCAGGCATCCTTGAGTGACTTGTGCAGGCATTTCGGCTGCGCAGGCATTCGCGGACAACTGTGCTGACATTTCTTCGAGTAGCTGCGCAGGTTAAGTTTCTGGGCTTGCGCTGTCTTCGAGGTCAGCTTATCTTTCATGCCTTTGGTTTATTCTTTCGCCTGCCCTATAATAATAATAATAATAATAATAATAATAATAATAATAATAATAATAATAATAATAATAATAATAATAATAATAATAATAATAATAATAAATATATAGTCTTCTCATGTAATAAATATATATTCTTCTTATAAGGAGCTCACTATAAGGAGCTCATCTAATAAATATATATTCTTCTTATGGTACCTACAGTCGCTCTTATGGTATCAGAGCCATGGGGGAGTAGTTATGTAGTAAGAATATAATTTATCACATGAGCTCATCTCTAATGAATTTACTTAGAAAAAAGGATACTATTAAAAATAGTATTAAACAAGAATTAGAATCGCCTTCAGAATTTGGATCTATTAAATAAATGGACAATTCCCAAAGTGGAACCTAGTGTAATATATAAACTAGGGACTTTTGAAAAAATTGGATTAAAACAAATTGTAAAACCACTTAAGAGACAATTCCTCTAAATGGAGAAAATATTATGATTAAATTACTTGATTTATTGTCTTATAAGCATTCGCATAAATTTATTCATATAGGACTTGTGCAAATTGCATTTAAACCTTTAACATTAGAAGGTTTACCAGAAAGTTTTATTGCAGCTTTAAGAGATGGTAGAAATTTAAATTGGAAACAATCATTGATGGGTATTATACAGTCTAGTTTAGCCCATGAACCAGTTTATTTTGATATGTATCCGAATTTACAGCTTTCTTTATCTGATGTCAATATTTTAGATGCTTTAACATTAAATGTTAAAACTCATGGTTATAATTACAAACCAGGAACATAAGTAATAGCTATGTGTTATAGAGTATATTATAAACCATTATTCACATTAAATCCACAATGTAAAATGGTTGATGAACCTATAAATGAGACTATTTTAATAGAAAGTAATTTTAATAAATCTAATATTACAACAAGGAGAAAAATAAAATGGGAAGAAATAGAATTTCCGGAAAGTTGGAAAATAGAACAAGCGGTAATACCACAACCACAGATACAAAATAATCTTATTAATGTAGAACAATCTCTCGAAGGGTCAGTAACATTACAATTTGAAAATAATAGAAGGTCTTTATCTACAATTGAAAGGTCAAGATCTGTATATTCTCATATTTCACCCTTAGATTATAAGGTAGAATCTCCTTTTGCTCCATCTAGAGCCTCTACATCCCAAATAAGAGAGAAACCTCTTCTGCAAGATTTAGAAAAAGAAAGAATTGATAAGATATTAATAGATAAAAATAATATTTTGAAAGGAATGAAAAATAGTGTTTTTAACACTAAAGAAGCGGATATAACCGAGTCAGAAATGGATTTTTCAATATAATGATTTTAGAAACAAAAATTGATTTTAGTCCTGGTTCGCAGGCAAGACAAATTATAGAATTAGAATTTAATTCTTCTAAATGGTATTTTGAAAATTTTGATTCAAAAGAAAAGTACTATATTCAAGAAGAATTTTATGAATGTTGTTCTAAAAATAATAAAATAATATTGTTTGTCCCATGGTTTGTATCTACATATGTAGAACAATATATTTCTATATTAGAAATAAATTATAAATTAAATAATGGGAAAATATTAAAACAAGTTTTCCCTCCACAACAATCATTTCAAATTGAAAAAAATGATAGAATTAATAATTTTTTAGCCTTTGCCAAATTACTAGAAGATAATACTCTTCCTATAACATGTAGGCATATAAATACAATAATTGAACAAAATAATTATATGAATCTTTATATAAATATATTAGGAGAACAAATTACCTCTCTTCAAGAAAGAATTGAGAAAATATTAAATACTATAAATAAAAACTCAAATATTGAAGAAGAAAATTTAAAGAAAAAAGAAATAAAAATAGCTATGCCTACTATACAGCCACCACCTGAAATAACAGGATTTAAATTAAAACCTATAAAAGATTTAGAAGAATTCTTAGAATAAAAATTTAAAAATTAGTACTCTTGATAATAAATTAAGAAATGAATTAATAGAACAATCGGATTATAAAAAAGTTTATACAGATCAAATTAATAAAATGTCTAAATGGGCAGATAAGCCTACTATAGGAAAATTAGGGCTGGAAAAATATACCGAAAATTCGGTATACCGGCCATACCGTACCGTAAAATACCGCAAAATACCAAATTTAAGGTATACCGGTTTTTTTGGTAAGGTATGATACCGTACCGAAGATTTACGGTAAGGTAAAGGTATGAATTTTCCAAATACCGGGGTATACCGGTGTATACCGATACCGCGGTATATACCGAAAAAATCAATAAATACCGTATTAAAGGTATATACCAGAATACGGTATGATACCGTGTTACTGATATACCGAATATTACTGCATATACCGGTGATGCAGTATCATACCTTATTCTGGTATACCTTAATATTCGGTATATACCGGTAATAAGGTACAATACCTTATTCTGATATACCACAGTTGTCCGTATATATTGGTATACCGAAAATCGCGGTATATATCGTATCAAAATCTATAGTTTTAAAATATATAATATTTATTTTTATGTCTATATTTTTAAAAATATTTATAAATTTTATAAAATGATGTATATAATCTATATTATGTGAATATATACAATATATACAATCTGGATTTAGGCGAATGCTACTGTAGACTTTCTCCTTTGACGAATAATGCTACTGTAGCATTTTTTCGGAATTTTTTTGGAGAAACCAGATCGCGCCGCTGCCACCGCGCGCGAGGTTGGGGGTACCAGCAATCGAGGTCGACAAACCAGATCGGGCCGCTGGCACCGCGAGGTCTCGCGCCGCTGCCACCGCGCGCGAGGTCGAGAAACCAGTCTGTAACAGCAATCGAGGTCGCCGCCCCCATCGCGCGCCGCCCTCGCCCCAGTCGTGCGATCTGTGCCTCGCCACCCCGTCACCGGACTCATTCCTCCGAGAAGCAGCAGTCCAGCACGTTCCGTCTGGAATCTGCACGATCCCGTTGACCGTCAAAGGGGATCTGCAGCCCGATTCCGCCGTGCTCGCTGCTGGAAATCGACCGAAGTCGCAGCTGCAACCACTTCTCTGCATCGGTCCGCGGCACCACCAGCGAGCTGCTGAGGCAGCAGGAGTGGCGGCAGGGGGTTTCAGGGGCGGCAGAGGTCGCGGCTGCCGGAGCTCCAGCAGGTGAAGCCGGCGGCGGCCGCCCGCTGGTGCTTGCTACTCAAGCAGCGGCGGATCGCGTGGAGCGCGTCCCTCACCGGTTCCAGCTGCTGATCCGTCCGTCCGATGGCGTCGAACGGCGGCAATGGCTCCTCGAGCGTTGGTTGGTTCCCGCCGCTGTCCTTGGTTTCCGGTGGACTCAGTTCACAGGGCGACAGAGGGGCGCTCAATCTGCCGGTCGTCTCTAACAATTTTCTCCAAAATACTCCTCGTTACTCCGTGGTTGTAGGAGAGCACTCCGAGACCGCTTCTCTGGATCGAAGTTCGGGTGTTGCTGCTCCGCCTGCTGGTGCGTTGCCTGCGGAGCGGATCTTCAACAAACAATCTAAGCAGTCTAAAGCACATCAATCCAGTCGATCTTTTGCGGATACTCTCAAACAGACGAAGGCAAGTCGGCAAGCTGATGTTCCTGCCTATGACTTCACGGTTCTTCAGCCTTCTTTGGTGAACGATAAACCCTGTCTTATCATTTCGGAAGGGTTCCATCAACGACAAGTGCGATCATTCTCTCATGCCCTGCATGGCCGGATTATCCTTCGCAAGGGGGATCGTCCTCGTTTTGCTGCTGATT
This sequence comes from Salvia miltiorrhiza, assembly GCF_028751815.1. Taxonomy (NCBI): domain Eukaryota; kingdom Viridiplantae; phylum Streptophyta; class Magnoliopsida; order Lamiales; family Lamiaceae; genus Salvia; species Salvia miltiorrhiza. The sequence goes on along the minus strand of NC_080387.1, from coordinate 702,241 downwards.
TGCATGTCGAGTTACAGCAGTTATGGAAGCCGGATTTATCTTGGGAAATTATTCCTCTGGGTAAAGGTTACTTCACCCTGAAATTCTCCTCTGCGCAAGATATGACACTGGCTTTCGCTAAAAATACATGGAAATTATGTCCGGGCATCTTGCATTTGCGGACATGGGTCCCAAATTTTGATCCATATAAGGATTCATCCACTAAAGCACAAGTTTGGATTCGTGTTTTTAATTTACCACACGAGTATTGGCATCCGGAGGTGCTTTCTGGTATTGCTAGACACGTAGGGGCACCAATTGTTATTGATGGTTTATCTGCTCAGGCTTCTGTGGGTCATTTTGCGCGTATTTTGGTTGAGATGGATGTCTCCAAGGCTGTGCCTGATTTTTTTGATGTCAAATGTGGGGATCGGGTTTTTGTTCTCGAATTCAGATATGAAGATCTCCCATATTATTGTCACTCTTGCTGTGTTGTTGGCCATGCTACTACCTCTTGTAGGAAATCTAAAGAGGGGAGGAATGATACTGAGGGTCAGTCAGCTGGCAAAGGTACCGACCCAGCCCCTGTTCAGCAACATCGCTCCAACTGGAAACAAGTGGATCGTAAACAGGCCTGCTCTGAGGCTTCTCTTGAGATGGTTGTTTATGAGAAGGGTGGAATCCTGACCCCCTCGATTCGTGACTCTGCTCTTGGGGATGACGAGATGGACACCTTCCCGGATTCAACAAGGAAGGAAGTCGTTGGTTCCCTAAATCTTGGATCGGATGCTGCGCAGGTGGAGGTGGACCTTCACAACCCCTTTGCTGCTCTGGAGTCGTTGGATGCTGAGGTTCAGTTGGATAATGAGGTTGTCTCTGAGCACTCGGTTGGTGATAACAGGGCGGACAAGTCTGTTGGTATGGAGATTGTTCCGGTGATGAATGACACTACCCGACATCCGGTGGAAAATACTATAGTGTCAGATACACGGGTTGATATTGTCACTCTGCATTGTAGCAATACAGACATGGCTTTGACTGTGACGCCAGGAAAGGAGACAATCCCTCAGGTCCAACTTGGGTCGTCTTCCTCTGCGGAGACTATGCTTCAGGTCCCGCAATCGGATCTAGCTTTGGTGGTGATGCCAGGAAAGGCGATGATGGAGGATTCTCCCATACCTCGCGGCCGTGGGCGTCCAAAAGGTTCTACCAAGAAGGGGAGGGTTTCCGATTCCTCTATAAAGCACCGGCTCCGGCGTATAATTAAGAATGGTATGGATATGAGTAAGAGTCGTGCGGATGGTGCCGTTTTGCAGGGCGCAGGAGCACATATTGTGCCAGTGGAGTTCTTGAATAAAGTCCAACATGCTCAGGATGGAGGTGCGATTCTACAAAATTTTGTGATTCATTCTTCTTCAGACGCTGCTCGAGCTATGTCGGCGGTGGTTTCTAAAAGATGGGGAGATATGTTGGATGACGACGACTCTTTGGATGAGGATGAATCTCTAAATATTTTCTCATAGTTTGGGTGTTTGTTTTCGTTTACCCGTGGTTTCTCGCGGGTGTTTAAGACTGCTTTTGTTTTGACTCTTGTCTTTCTTTTTTTATTTCTAATAAAATTTCTATTTCAGCATTTCAGATACAATTGTACATGAATTTATAAATATCATCAAATGATACAAAAATAAATAAAATATAGTATATAGTATAAGTCATACAATAAAATAAAATTGTTTATTTTGATATTATAGTATAGTTATAATATATAACTAAAATTATTGTTTTACAATAGATTATACATCTAACTTATAATAGTTACATATATAATAGCATAGTTATAATATTAGTATTATATTATAAATAATATTACGTCTAACATATAAATTATATGTAACTTATAACATCTATATAATTTACTATATATTACATGAATGCATACAAGTATGCGAATATAAATATCATCAAATGATATAAAAGTGAATAAAATATAACATAGTATGTAAGTTATATAATTTAATATAACTGAATTATTTATATTGATATCATAACACAGTTATAATATAATATTCTATATTATATAACTAAGATTATTGTACAGTTATAATATAATATTCTATATTATATAACTAAGATTATTGTTCTACAATAAATTATACATCTGACGTGTAACATCTATGTATATAATAGCATAGCTATAATTAATATTGATATTATATTATAACTTAGATTACATCTAACTTATAAATCTCATATAACTTATAACATCTATATAGTATATAGTATATACTATATAACATATAACTTATAAATTTATAAATATCATCAAATGATACAAAAACAAATAAAATATAGTATATAGTATAAGTTATACAATAAAATAAAATTATTTATTTTGATATTATAGTATAGTTATAATATATAACTAAAATTATTGTTTTACAATAAATTATACATCTAACTTATAATAGTTACATATATAATAGCATAGTTATAATATTAGTATTATATTATAAATAATATTACTTCTAACATATAAATTATATGTAACTTATAACATTTATATAATTTATTATATATTACATGAATGCATACAAGTATGCGAATATAAAGTACGGTATACCAATTGAATTTTTTCGATTTTGATAATACCGATTATTTTGGTATACCGTTAAAGTGCGGTATACCGTGAAAGTACGGTATACCGAAATTCGGTAAGGTATACCGAAATAAAGGTACGGTAAAGGTTTTGTATATTCTCCATACCGTACTTAAGGTATACCGAACTAAGGTATACCGTAGGTAAAGGTAAGGTAAAGGTATGAATTTTCTTCATACCGGAGGTAAAGGTAAGGTATAAGGTATGGTCGATTTAATAAGGTATACCGTACCGTGCCACCCCTAAGGAAAATATTATTATCCAAGGCCAACACCTGTAGATGTTTTAATAGAAGGATCAAATGATATTATATCAAATAGTTATAGTGGAAATCATATTTATGAATGGAATATAGATGGATTTGTTCATCAACAGATACATAATATTGTACACAGAATGTTAATGTATTCAACTATTTGTAAAACCAATAATAATGCTGATAAAAATATAGCAAAAATGATTACTTCAGGATTCACTGGTCAATTAAAAGGCTGCTGGGATAATTATCTAACCCAAAATGAGAGAGATAATATTCTAAATATTGTTAAACAAGAAGGAAATAATACTAAGGAAGAAGCAGTTTATACACTGGTTATAAATATTGTTGAACACTTTACGGGAAGATATACAGAAGATAGTGAAAATATTAGAACTCTTTTACAAAATCTTAGGTGTAAAACACTTACAGATTTTAGATGGTATAAAGATACTTTCCTTAGTAGAGTTCTAGAACTTCCTGAGTGTAATAGTACTCATTGGAAATCTAAATTTATAGATGGTCTTCCTAGCTTATTTGCAGAAAGAATAAGAAGAATTGTCACGACCGGACTTAATTAAAGATAATTAAGCCGGGAAACCGTGACTAAGGGAGGGAGGTTAGAAGAGGGGATAGAAAGGGAATGAACGAATAATAGAGGATCGAACTAAAATAATTATTAAAGAAGGGAAAATTCATCATATAACTGATGTTTAGTCACAAAGACTCAAACTGACTTGTAAGTTCGGATGAATCCGACTTAACTAAAAGAACATAATACCTAAGAGTATGCAGCGGAATAACATAATCTGATTACATGTATGAAGACATGCATCCAAGAGTTCATTCATTTAATTTATGACAAAAGCTCCGCTCTTCACTTCATCTTCATCAGCCACTGCTCAACCTGCACATTTAGAAATATATGCAGGGCTGAGTACGGGAGTACTCAGTGGGCACATATGCCTAAATATACACATGATTGCATAAAACTATAAATTGTCATGCCATCAATAACAGTACAACAAGGGAGTTTTAGCTAAAAGGCCCAAGCTTACTAAATTCATTTGTGACTCTTAAAGTTCGTCTGCAGACTAAGTTCTCTTGTAATCTATCATATTTGGAACTGTGTGCCGGAGAGGTGGCCACCTCTCACGGTCACTTGACCGGCCAACCTGCTAGATGACTCACGGTCACTGGTGTACACTAGCCCTGGCAGGATAGCTATCAACTGCTCAGGACCCGAATTCGATTACATAACTTGGCAAAGCCACATCAGATAGATATCATACTGAAATTGAAACATTTTATGGCAAGACAATACTTGAAATAACTTCAATTCAAAGATTTTGTCATGAAATAACTTGTTCAACATTAATATGAAACTCATTTGATATATATGAAAGTAATGCCCACTTGATTACCAAACTTTGCTATATCTCAATGACTTCTTTACTGGTTCTTACTCTCGCCTTAACCTTTATTGCGAGAACATAAAATAAGATATAACTCGAGTAAAAATCCTCAATTATTGATAATGCGTAAAATAACTATACATGACTCATATTCCGTTAATAATAATCCAGCTATACGATTAAAGTTCGTCTTATGAGATCAAATTATTAATCTTAATCAATCCACTCATCTTAGGATTTGCTAACCCGCTTACTAATCTCATAACCTCGTTTTAAATTAAATCCAATTAATCTCATAATAATCTTAATCGGACTAAATAAAATAATAACAACACTCCAATTACTAATAGGAGCCCAACATAGTGCAATCTCATTAAGAATTTAATAGAAAATATGGGCCCACACTGAAGTCCAAAATAAATAAATAGCAGTCCATCTACAAAATAATACCCTTAGGGCATCCACTATGGTGCTACCCCATAGTGGTGCCACCTCAACAATTACCTTATTTTTCTACAATTCTATATTTTTTCCACTATAACATTACCCACTTTTTACTATTTATGGACCCCACAATAAAAAATAAAAAAAATAAAAAAATAAGAAAGAATAAGTTGAGGAAAGGAAGAAATAGAGGCGAGGAGGAGTGAGAAATATGTTGGGGTCCCACCATGTCAGATAAGGAACCGGCTCCTGCAGTGCTACCCATTCTCTTGTTGGGTGTTTATTTTTTGTGGTCCACTGTGATTAGGGATGACAATCTACCCGCGGGTAACGGATACCATTTGATATCCACGGATAGTTTCGTAGTTGTAATTCACTATCCATTTAGTTCGTGGGTATGGGTTTGGATACTTACTATCCATACCCGCGAAACCTGTTTACCCGCGAAAAATACCCGCCAATTACCCGTCAATTATCCGTGAATTACCCGTCAAATATCCACAAAAAATTCCATAAAATATGGGCTTTGAATATATATTTTGAGATTATGAGCTAGCATATTATATCTTAAAATAGGCCCAAACAAAAACTGAACTAAGGCCCAAATTCTAATAGTCTAATTTAAATTTGAATTTTGTTGAGCAATTATAGAATTTTGTTGAATTTTATATTTTAATTGATGAATTTGAATTTAAAAATTGTTCTTTGTGGATTTCAACATATGGATTTGAACTATGTTATTTATGTTGATTTTTTTTTCTATTAAATTTGTTGTAAATTTATATTTAAATTTTATTTCGTGAGTATCCAGCGGATAGTAGGTGGCGGGTATCCGGCGGATAGTGGGTATCTGGCGAATAGCGGATGACGAATACCCATCGGATAGCGGGTTCGTGGATACCCGACGGGTAGCGGGTATCCGCGGGTAGCGGATTTGGATACCATTTGATATCCATGGACAGTTTCGTGGGTAAAAATCACTATCCATTTAGTTCGTGGGTATGGGTATGGATAGTCACTATCCGTACCCGTTGTACCCAATTGCCATCCCTAACTATGATGCTACCGGGTCCCAAGGGTGCCACCTGGATTTGTGAACCCCCCATAGTGGGTGCTCTTAGGCCCAAATCACTCTCACTCTCCTCTCTCCCACGCTTAACACAGGACCGCGCAGCCATCATCTTCTTGCGGCCTCCGCCGCGAATGACCCCGGCGAGATCATGTCCGGTTGAGGGCGCCGCCCCTCTCATCCGATTTACCTTCCTCAGTCTCGACGAAGCAACCCAATCGAGCCCTAGGTTCCTTCGGCTCAGACGACATCGCCGCCACTGCCTGGGCTCGATCACGCTTCAGAAATTCCGGCGGAGTCGACGCCGCTCTTCGGCTTTGCCATCTCCTAAAAACCGGCGTCCCTCCTCTCACTTCACAGATGCGAGGCAAAAAGGAGGTGAGCCCTAATTTCCCAAATCAGAAATCGCCTCCGCCGCCGTCACCGGGCAACCGGCGAGCGGGGTCGCTTCTGTCGCCGTTCTGAGGTCCGACGAGGTCGGCTCCTTCCGTCGCTGTCGGTGCTGGGTGAAGGCACCGCGAACCGCCGCCGTTGCTCTTCCGAGCGATGGTGAGGCCGACGCACCATCGTTTCTCCTCTCAATTCTGCAATTTCAGGATACACAAACTCAAAAGAATTGAGCCCTAGCTTCTCTTTCCACAAGGCGTCGCCGCTCGGTGATTCGGCGAGAGTCATCGTCGACCTGTCATCGCAAAACGCCACTGCCTTACTCGACTTCGGGCGAGACAGTAAAAGCTTCACCATCGTTGCTCCCCCTCGGTTTGACAGAACAGGAAGTCACCCCTCTCCCGGTTTACAGAAACAGGTACAGCAAAGTACCTCTCCCCTTTCCCAAAAATGCTAAGTCAATTCAAACTCTATGGTTATTATGCAATATGAATCATCTTCACACCTTATGCATTTCATGATTCTCGTGGAGGGGAAAGAGATTTCTAAAGCTATTGTTCATGAGTCTAGTGAGCTCTTGGTTTTCTATAATCTTGTGTAAGTGAAGTCCGTTGTTTCTATATGGGTAAAATGACTACGTCATTTATGCTTACTCTGAATTCTTTAGAAAATAACATACTTGCTGGATGATACACAAACTGGATTCGAAATAAGAGAGCTTAGTATATACCTTGTGAGGGTTTAGTGTTGCTCGTTGTTGTTGGATTTAATCCAGTGGATGTTTACTGAAACGAGTCATGTGTTGTTCCCTTAAAAAAATGCAGGTGAACAAGAATGGTAGTGGAGGAATTAAGACAAGGCTTACCTCTTGAAGAAGTGCAGGCAGCAGCAAATCAACTCTCTTTCTCTCTCTCTCTCTCATTTCTGGTTTCTAGTGTCCAAGGAAATGAGTGAAGAGAGTTTGTTGGCTGAAATGGTAAAGGATATCGGAGGTGGTGGTTAGCTAAAGTGATAGGGCTGCCATAGGGTGGCTGAAAGACCTCCTAGGTGTACCTTTGGCATGGCTGGTACTTTATGGAGTGCAGAGAGGGATGGGAGCTGCTGGACAGCAGCTGCCCTAGTGCATAGGCACACGTTTCTTTTCTTCCATTGCTTTCTTTTTCTTCCTTATTGCTAGCTGATGGTGTAATAGGTAGGTTGTAGAAGTAGAAAGTTGTAAAGTTTGACGTGATAAATAAAATCCTTCTGACTTGGTAAATCTGTATCTCTAAATTCTAACTTGGGGTCTGCTATATAGTGATGCCTCGTTATATAAAAAAAATCTCTACAACATCTAATTTAATCCGTTCTATAAGTCGGAAATAAATCACGACTTAGAGAAAAAAATAATGGAAATATACATATGTGTAACCATTACATATAAAAATAATAATTTGACTTTGCTAAGTCAGTTATTAATCTGGAAAATCAATCATCGATTGTCCAATAATTGAATCGCGGCCGTCTCACGCGAAAACATTTAATTTAGAATCTGAGCTGAATTAACATAATATTAATAATTGGATTAATAAAATTGAAAGATACAATACATAAATATCACGTCTCGCGCGAAAACATTTAATTTAGAATCTGAGCTGAATTAACATAATATTAATAATTGGATTAATAAAATTGAAAGATACAATACATAAATATCACATTTACTGGTTTGAATCATAAATAATAGAGCGGGCTACTACAAGAATACTAAGATAAAATTATAATACTTTCCCTTATGAAAATTATACGTATGGAAAATTAATAGGAATATGTATCCCAGAAGGATTAGCTTTGTGTAATGAGATAAGATTAAATCAACAAATGAAATGCCAAAATTTGGTGGAAAAGAAACAATTAGGACAATTTTGTGACCAATTTGCTGTTGAAAAAATACCATATAATAACAAAGTAAAGAAAATTCGTAGAGATAATAAACCTTATTATAATAGAAAAAGAAAATATTCTAAAAGAAAAATAGAACAAAAGAAAGATAGGAAAGATAATAGAGAAAAAAAATGGGAAAAAAGAAAAATGATAATTTGTAGAAAATGTGGTAAATATGGTCATTATGCTAGAAATTGTTGGACCAAAAAGAAGATTAATAATCTTGATATTGATGATAATATTAAAGAAACTCTCTCAAAAATTCTATTAAATTCTGATGAAGAATCAGAATGTGAAGAATCTAGGTATTCTTCCAGCACAGAAACTGATAAAGAAATTGATATATTAGAAGATGAATCAGTTATATCAGATTCAGAATCAGAATGTGAACCATGTATCAGAACCATGAATCAGAAATTGATAAAGAAAGGGGCGTGGGATAAGGAGTAGCTGCAGTAACAGCCCCAACTCCTCTCACTGCTGCACCCTTAGGGCTGCCACCGGTTCACAAACCGCCGGTTCTGGGCCCGAACCGGCAGTTCAGGTTCGAAAATTTCATGAACCTGAACCGGCCCGCCTAAAATTTGAAGGGCCGGTTTTCGAACCCTGAACCGCCGGTTCCAGGCCGGGCCGAAAACCGGCGATTCCGGGCCAAAAACCTACGGTTCCCGGGCTTTTTTCCTTTTTTTTTAAAAAAAATTGTTTTCTTTTTTATGAAATTAAATGATTTGTGATGAAATTTCAAAAATTTTATTCAACTTAAAATATAAAATATAAACATGTGTTGAAATTGAAAATATAAACGTGTAATATTTTTTATGTCATATTTTTAAATTAAATGACTTGTGTTGAAAATTTATAAACATGACAATTAATATATTTTTTATGTCATCTTAATTCTTAAGTAATACTTGTGTCATCTTAATTAATATCATGTCATTTTTTTAAATTTATAACAAGTTATAAACTTATAAAGTTGACAATCAAAATATTTTTTTTAAATTAAATGACTTGTGTTGAAAATTGAAATACAATAAAAGAAAATTAATTCTAACACATTGACAATCAAAATAATGCATAAAAAAATGATATCTTTATTGAATTTATTCTATGTACAAAAAAAATATTACAAGGATACAAATTACAATCTTCAAAATTGAATAAGTAAACTAACTAATACTAACTAAATAACTAATTCATTATAATAATTTCGAAAGAGAGTTGTCTAAAAGGGGGAAAAATAATAATAATTAAGGGCTTGAGCGCAATTTTAATATAAATATTAAAATTGAGTGGCCTACGCGCCCGAACCGGCGGTTTAAGGTCGAACCGCCGGTTCAGGGTCGACAAATGCTTGAACCTAAACCGGCCCTTAACTACCGACGGTTCGGCCCTGAACCGGCCCGGTGGTCAATGGTCCGGGCCAGAACCGTTGACCACCGTGCCGGTTCAGGGTCGAACTGCTGGTTCCGGTTGGCCCTTGGCATCCCTATGCACCCCTCCTTCCCATGTAAAGCAGCCATCCCATCCCCATCTCTGCTACAGTAATCAGCCACCCTACCTCTGCAGTTACAACCACACCCTCATCCCTTCAAGGCCATGCCTTAGTACACAAAGGGCTCCTATCAGCCACTCTACTGTTGTACCTCCCCTTAGGCTGCTCAATGATCACCTATCCATTTACCTCCTTTAGTCTCACATTTCTGCTCCCAACACTTCACACTTCTCCTCCATCTTGCACCAGCGAACGCAAAGAGCAAAGGGGACTTAGTTTGAATATTCTGCCAAGACTTCAAGGTAAATCCAGCCTCTAAATCCTCCATCTTCTCCATGCTTCCACCTGCAATTATTGAAGGAACAAAAAATTTTAAATCGTTTCCGCCATTCCAGTTCAGTTGATACATCCAACACTGAAGAAGGGTGAAGGAACCCTCATTCATTACTCTGACTCTACCAGAAAAAAACTTCAAGAGATATTCCACAACACGTTCAATTCCAACAACAACCCAATTGTTTGAAAGCATTCAAGGTAATTTGCTATCTCAAGTATTCAATTCAGTTCGCATCCATATTTAGCATAATCACAGTTCATCTACATCAAATAGCCAAGAGATGTCGTACAATAGGGAGATTATGAGCTTCACAGCCTGATGCACTCTAGAATAGCAAGTTATAAGAACTTCCCCAATCCTTACCAACTAGAACTTCGAATCGAATTGAGAGAGAGTATAACTTAGCTTTAAGGGAGGGAAGGGCCGGCTGCCCAAGGAAACTGCCGAACCCCAACTGCCGAAACGAAGAAGAAAGGCGACGAACTCTCTTCGTCTTGCCTGCATCGGAATGACAACAACGGCGGCCAAAGAAGAAGAAGCCGATCGGCGCTCCGAATCAGAATCGCGGTAAAGCCGCCGACTCCCAGAACGCCAACGGCGATGGGTGCAAACCAGGCACGGGATTCCGCCGGGTTTCGAAAGCAGAAGCAATGCTCCGAAATCTCGCCCACCTCAGACGGCAATCGCTCGCCGGATTCCAGACGAGGACGTGACAGCAACGGTGACTTACCAGATAAGACTAGGGCTCGATTTATGATCTGCGAGTGAAATGAGGAGAGAGAGGACAACGTCAAGATTAAACGCGTCCATAGCCGACGCCGGTGGTAGTAGGCGACGGCTAGATGGCTGGAGAAGGAGGAGCCGACCGATTCTCGGTGGGAGAAGAAGAAGCCGAGCGAGCGGCTCTTTGAGGAATGAGGTGAAGAGACCGGGAGTTGAGAGAGAGAGAGATTGGGCTGTGTTTTGTTTATTTAATTTGGGCTCCTCTTTTATTCAATTTGGGCCCTATTCTTTTTATTGTGTAATTGGGCTCACCCTTTTAATTAAGTTGTTTCGGGCCACTCTCATTATTCTGTTGGGCTTTAATTATTCAGAGAATTGGGCTGGTGTACAAATTTTGATGGGCGTTTATTCTAATCTCAATTATGCTTCGTTTGGCTTGTTTATTTCTTCCTTGGGCCGATTTAATTGACTATTGGATAAGATTAATTCTCCCCAACCCACATTAGTTATTACTCCCTCCGTCCCAATAAAAGTGGCCACATTTCCATTTTGGTTTGTCCCACTAAAAGTGGCCACTTTCTTAAAATGGAAATATTTAGTATTTAATTAAGTTTAATTAATCAATTTAATTAAATTTCTAATTAAACTTAAACCCTCATTAACTTAACAAACACACACACAAAACACACACATTCATCGTCGGCTCTTCCCCCCGTCCCCCCAACACAGCCTCTCCATCTTCCATCTTCTTCTCCGGCGAACGACACCAGCGCCGGTCGCCGCCCCACCCCGCTGCCTCTCACCCCTCGACCTCTCGCTTATCTCTCTTTTCTCCTGCCCCCGATTTATCTCTCTTTTCTCCTGCCCCCGGTTCAGGCGGCGACTCATTTCTCCTCACTGCGTCGGCGACCCCCATGGCCGCAGCTGCCTAGATCTGAGGTGGCGTGGTTGACGACGACGAGGCGTAGATCGGAAATAGGAAGAGAGAATGGAGGATCTAGGGCTCGTCCTCTTCCTCTTCAGAACACACACCACCGTCGCTCGTTTCCCCAGCCACGGCGCCGCCCCTCTCTCACTGTCACGGCCGCGCCCGCTAAGGATAGCGAGTTCGGGGAAATCGCGACAAAAGGGGAGGGGATTTAGGAGCGGGATTAGAAAGGGGCATATCTAACCTTTTGGTGACTCGACATTATATAAGACAACAACCGTAATGACTAAATATTAATCAAGGGCCGAAAATGGGCCGTACATAATTATCCGAGAGGGTACTTGAAGAGTTTGAAAACATTGTTGAATAGTACATATTATTTGACGAATATCATGATATCTAGCAAATCAGTGTATGCAGCGGAATAACAACAACTCGGGCATATGTATGAAGACATATACCCTGCTCTGATGTACTCGTCCTAGCTCGACAAAAGCTCCGCTTGCACACCACATTCCCGATCATCGCTCAACCTGCACATTTAGAAATATATGCAGGGCTAAGTACGAAGGTACTTAGTGGACACATGCCGAAAAATACATACATACATACATTTTATTGTCAAGCCTTTCAACAGTAGTAAGATACGAGGGTTTTCTTTTAAAGACTCGTATTTACCAAAATATCATTTCTTTCATAAATAACCCGGGCAGGCATTTTTAACATCATTAATCACCATATCAGTAACTCGTGCCGAGAGGTAGGCCTCCCTCTACGGACACTGTGATCGGCCAACCCGCTAGATGACTCACGATCACAAGGGTGTACACTAAATCCGAAGGGATTTGCGGTCCCATCCAGAATCCGAATTCGATTAGCATCAGATAGGTAATTAACAACAAAACATAAAGCATTTAGGCATTGACAATATCATTCAAAAATCTTAAGCATAAAAATTGTAACAGTTCTATAATATGGTTTTAGTTTATACGTAAGAAAGCCTCACCTGGTAGTAGTGACTCACGACTAAGCCCTAAACTCTTGCGTTCAACCTTGATTCGGAAAAGAATAACGTAAGGTCTTAGTCCGCTGAAATTCTAACATAAATGTGGATGCGTAATGCAATTATGCATGGCTCATATTCCTTTTTATTAACCAATTAACCCAACTAGGTTTCATCCTATGAAGTCAAGTGATTAACTACGTTGATTCGTTCTCATTAGGGCGTTCTAACTGTTAGTGAAGCATAATAATCCCTCTTTGTGTAAGCAAGGGAAGAAAATAACAAAGATTTGAAACACCCTAGGTTCTCTTCTCTCTCTCGCGGTCCGCTCTACTCCTTCGCTCTCTGCTCTGGAGGTCAGCCCTGGCCTCTAAGTCAGCTCTGGCTGAGTTAGCTCTGCGGCGAAGTGATTCCTCGGGGCGGAACGATTTCTCTGATGAAAGTGATTTCTCTGGCGAGGAACGATTCCTCTGGTGAAGTGATTCCTCTGGCGAGGTGATTCCTCTGGCGGTGTGATTCCTCTGGCGAAACGATTCCTCTGGTGACGCGATTTCTCTGGCGGAGCGATTTCCCTGGCGACGCGATTCCTCTGGCGAGGCGATTCCTCTGGCGAGTTGATTCCTCTGGCGAAGCGATTCCTCTGGCGACGTGATTCCTCTGGCGAGGCGATTTCTCTGGCGACGCGATTCCTCTGGCGAAGCGATTTCTCTGGCGACGCGATTCCTCTGGCGAAGCGATTCCTCTGGCGACGCGATTCCTCTGGCGAAGCGATTCCTCTGGCGACGCGACTCCTCTGGCGAAGCGATTCCTCTGGTGACGGCCCCGCTGGACTCGTCCCCTCTGGACTTGTCCTCGCTGGTCTGGGAAGAGCGACGGGGACTCCAGTTTTCAAAACCAGACATCTCCGTCCTTATCTCGTCTCGATTCTCACTCGTACACAAACCTTAAACTCTACCTATGTGAGCATGCTGTGATTATCTATGTTCGTCTACGTTTAAAGCTAAAGTTCTTGTCGTTCATCAAGGTCTCAAGTTATAGATTCTAACAAGTCGTAACTTAACATGCTTTTTGTTCATTCGTTTACAGACCATAAAACATGATTTCTGGAGTGTGATGCATGCTGATTGGAGTAGCAACAAGGGTCGAAGATTACCTTGATATAGCGTGCTTTGGTCGGGTAAAGAATGATGGTTTCTTGCTTTTTTGATCGTCGAGGTTCAAACTGGAATGAAAGCTATGTTCTCAGGCTTGAAAACAAATGGAAGGGAACACGGTGAAGGGAGGAAAAAGGCCGTGTCTTACCTTGAAAGTGCAGCGAGGATCTTGGTCTTCTCTTCTCCGTAGAAGGCGTCGAGAGAGTGATGGAGCTCTTGCAACTTGCTGCTGGATTTCAGAGTGCCGAAAGGAGTGAAAGGGTGGCACAAAGGGGTTGAAGGGGAGTTTAAATAGGGGAGCTCGGCTGGTGCACTCGAGTGCCTAAGGGGAGGGCTCGGCTGGTAGCCCTGCCATGCGTGGAGTAGGGGAGACCCTTCAGTTGCTCGCCCAATGGAGGGGCTGATGCTGCTCTGCTGCAGCTGTTGATGCCGTGCTGTGGAGGTGGAGTGTGGCTCTTCGGCTGCTGCCCAATGAGAGGAGCTGCAGCTGGCGTGCGGAGGGGCGAGGCCTTTCGGCTGCCCAGCCCAAGGCTGCTGCCGTGGCTGCTGCTGCTCTGGCGTGGAGGTGGCGTGCGGCCCTTCGGCTGCTCGCTCAATGGGGGCTGCTGCCGTGGCCGTTGCCCACCTCACCCTCCTTCTTCCCTTTCTAATCCTAGGTGTAGCCGATGTAGAGAGGTAGAGAGGTGTAGAAGTCGTGTGATGTGACCTAAGTGAAAGATCTAAATAAAAACCTCTCAGTGTTGGTTTCTCCGAAATAGAGAAACGGGTTTCGTTTTTGCTAAACGATAAATGCTAAATTAAATCCGTAGATTTAATGCGTTCGTTATTCTAATACTTAAATTAAATCCGTGAACTTAATTATCCTCAAAGTCGGAATTAATTCACGACTTGATAAATCATGCGAAGATAAACTCCATCTTGATAACACAACTTAACTAAGTTGGTTATAACTCGGATTAATAAACATTCATCAACTCAAAGATTCTCATCGCGGTCTTAAACGCGCGAAAAATAAATAAAGCATACTGTTAACTAAGTGACTCTGTCACCAAGATTCATAAATTCAGAAACATAATAGAAAATATAAAACTTCAGTTACTGGCAGATAGGTAGATAAACACACAATACTGTAATTAAAATACTGATAAAAGAACGGCCGGAAAATGGTTCAGACGCAGTGACGCCGCCGCCGGCGTCATCGGCGGCCAGAAAATGGTTTAGACGCAGTGAGAAGAAGAAAGTGGATCATACTTGATTAACTCTTTAATTTTGATGGACCACTTAATTAAAACATAACAATATTTTTCTTAATCTTCGTGCCGAAAAGAACGTGGCCGCTTTTAACGGGACGGAGGGAGTATATTATTTTGGACTCCTCCATTATTTTATTTAGACAGCTGCAGTGCTTTAATTCGAGCCATTCGTGATTAATTATCAGGCTGCTTCGTTGAGCCTCTTAATTATTGAGTTTATATTACTTATTTCATCAAAATCCACTTGTGTATTTAATTAATTGGCCACCCTATTTTTGAGCCTATTAATTATTGGAACTTACGATAGTAAATATGTTTCTATTATTGTTAAGCCCGATAAAGTCTTATGGGGTTACTTATGGGGCACGCCAAGACAGTTCTTTTACCGCATATACGAGCGAGATTGATTTATTTTACATTTAGAATATTTCGATGCGGAAAGGAGAGTTTCAACTTTATTCGACCGCGTTAGACGAGAGTCGACTGACCTTGTTGTTTAATCTATTAACGAGGATGAATAGTAGAAATTCCCGACTATCGCTCAGAAGATTAGTTCATGCATACCAGTTCTGAGTGAGGAAGGAGTTGCGTGTAGCATGCGTTGTTGACTGCTTCGGCCCAAAACTTCAAGGGGAGTTTTGATTCGGCTAGCATCGTCCTTGCTGCTTCCTTCAAAGACCGGTTTCTTCTTTCTGCAACTCCGTTCTGCTGTGGAGTTCTTGCTGCAGAAGTTTGATGGCTGATTCCTTGTTCATCACAATACTCACGAATGACAGTATTGAGGAACTCAGTCCCACGATCTGATCTGATGCTGATGATGTTGACTTCTTTTTCAATGCTCAGTCTTCTCAGCAGCTTTGGCAGTTCCTCCAGCGTCTCTTTCTTCTTGAAGAGAAAGATGACCCAAGTATATCGTGAATAGTCATCCACAACTACTAAGGTGTACTTCCTACCGTTGTAGCTTCTTGGAGTGATAGGGCCAAACAGATCCATGTGAAGTAGATGCAGAATTCTTTCAGATGAGTGTCCTGACTTTGACTTGAATGACATTCGCGTCTGCTTTCCTCTTTGGCATGCTTCACATTCTTGCTTCTTCTGGAACACAATAGAAGGCAGACCTTCTACCAGTTGATGTTTAGCAAGCTTGTTGATCGTCTTGAAGTTGAGATGGTTGAGTCTCTTGTGCCACAGCCAGTTGAGCTCCGAGCTGCTTTTGCTGATGAGGCATGTTTCTGGTGGGCTATCTTCCCATGAAACGACGTAGAGACTCTCTTGTCTGAATCCTTTCAGAACCACCTTCTTTTGATTGTTTCTAACAGTCATCCTTCTTGATCTTCACTGTGAAACCGTTGTCACAAAATTGACTCACAGACAACAGATTATGTTTAAGACCAGAAACAAAGCTAACATTACTGATAGTGGCGTTACCCATGTTGAGCACACCGTAACCTTTTGTTTCTCCGATTGAGTTGTCTCCGAATGCAACTTTGGATCCAGCTTTCTCAACATACTGAGATAGATATTCTTTGTAGCCCGTCATGTGCTTCGAGCAGCCACTATCCAGATACCATGTTCTGATTGAAGCTTTAACCTCTTCCTTCCTTTTGTGTTTCCTGACATTGACCTGCAAGGAAGAGTTGCTTCAGGCACCCAATCAAGATTTGGGTCATTCGATGTTATCTCGAATTCCCTTTGGAACCCATATCTGCTTCAGAATTGGTCTGGCTGATCTCTTGTGCTTTGTTGATCGTCTGACTGACGTTGTTGGCGCTTCAGTTGCCACACGAGCATTCTTCTGTTGAGAATTTTCTTTGAAGGCCTCACTCTTGTAGGAGTTCTGTCTGATGAGTGGTTGAGGTCTTCTTTGCTCGGAGAAGTATCTTCCTTGAGATACTCGAGTCTTTGCAGACTCATGGAGACTTGACTGAAGTCGTGTGACATGAGTCATTTGATGTCCAGTTGCTTGTTGTCGTGGATGTCGCTTAGCTCGACTGGACTCAACATTGTTTGGTCTCCATGGATGTTGTTCCTTCTGAAACTGAACTGATGTCAGTCTCTGACTGATGTGGCCTTTCTTCCCCCTGGACTGGTGAGGAAGATTCTTCTTGATTCCTGATGTTCCTTCTCTGATCTTTGACTGAAATCTGCTTACCAGTCTTCTCAGTAAGATGATCTGGTTGGGGGCCTCCTTTGCTTGTCTGTAGCTCCGTGGAGGTGGAACATTTGATTTTGCCATCAGTTTGCGTTTGCGAACTTCATCCATATCATGATCTCTTGATTCTTCTGATGTTGTGATTTCGGAGGGATCGTCCTTTGAAATGATCATGATCTTCTTTCCTTTGTCAGCTGCAACCTTTCCTCCAATGCTTTTAACAAGACCTTTCGATGGAAAGTTGCTCATCATGGGAGACTGCATCATGCAGTTCTTGACTGTTTCTTCTAGCTTGTGATTGAGCCTCTTGATCTCATGAGATGCTCTCTCACATTCTGAGTTGGAGATTCTGAGCTTTTCCTCCAGTCGGCTATTCTCCATGATTAGCTGATCAAGACAAGTTTCATTCGGAAAGTAGATGATTGTCTGATTCCTAGCTCGTTCATCATTGATCTCCTTGTCCATTTTCTGATTCTGCTTGAGGAGATCTTCGAACATTTTCCTCAACTGACAGTGATCAGTCATGAGCTGATCAAACTCGTCAGTTTCATCGGATGAGCTATCTCCAGATTCTGAGTGGTCTCCTGAAAGCATTAGGAAGTTATCAGTATAAGGAGTTTTTGAATGAGAGATTACCTCTGAGCCATTCATTCCATTCTCGTAGCTGTTGTCAGCCACGATTTCTAATTCATTGGCCATCAGGGCTCGGCTCTCACGTCTGAGCTGGAACTGTCGAAGTCGGATGATTCTGATGTGTCTTTGGAAGAATCAGCATCGTCAGCAACCATCATTTTCATCTTCGAAAAGCTGCGATCTTTCTTAGCTTTCAGCTCTCTGCGCTCAGCTTGAGTCAGATCAGGGCATTCATTTCGAAAGTGCCCTTTCTTTCTACATCCAAAGCATTCCATGTCTTTGATGTCGTAAGCGGCTGACTTCCTTTCTCCGCTTCGATCTGTGGAATGTCTGGAGTTGCTTTCTTTTTCCTTTACTTTGTAGTGCTGCTTGTGGAACCTTCTGTACTTTCAGAACTTGGACTCCATCTTGTTGAATCTTTCAGTCAACAAAGCATATTGACTGAAGAAGTCCTCAGGGTTGAGTTCCGTTGGTTCCTTGATCTGCTTCTTGCCTTCTCTTGTTGAGGCTTTCAGTGCTACTCCTCTTGAGGTTGATGGACCATCTTCGTTTGATCCTCCAGCCTTCTTGTTTCCAAGATTTCTCAGATGGTCGAACTCATTTGCCATGAGATCGGAGAAAAGCTTGTTTGTCGGGAGGTGATTGAATCCGGGCTTATGCTGATGAGCGACTGAGTAGATCTGCCATTCTCCTCGTGGCAGTGCTCGAAGAATCTTCAGGTTGATTTCTCGTTGAGTGTGTTTGTCTTTGGAAATGGATTGAACTTCATTCAAGATTTGGTTGAATCTAAGTTCCATTTCCTCGACAGATTCATTCTTGAGCATGAGGAAGGAGTCGAACTTCTGGCAAGCTATGGATAGCTTATTCTCCTTGATTTTCTCGGAACCTACGCACATTCTTTCCAGAATGTCCCACATCTCTTTTGCAGTTCCGCACTTGATGATCTTCATGACATGCTTGTCGAGAATGGTGCCGGAGATGATGCTTTTGGCGAGGTTGTCTAGCTCATCTTGCTTCCTTTCTTCTGTGGTGAAGTCTGCCTTTTGCTTGGGCTGGACCTCATCATAAGGATCTTGTTGTGGATCAACAGGAACCTTCTTGACGGTTTCGGTGATGGTGATTGGTCCGCTGGTGATGACTTCCCACATTCGGCAATGTTGGGCGGTGAGGAAGCTTTCAAGCTGAAACTTCCATATGTCGTATTTTTCAATACTAAACATAGGTAGAGAAGATAATCTGACGTGGTTAGTCTCCATCAAAAAAGAGAGAACATATAACAGCAGATAGAACAGATAGCAGGCACAAAAAGAAAGAGAACTTTTTCGAGACCTTTGAGAAAAAGGATCTAGTTCAATTAGAACCTAATCAGATACAGAGTATTCTTGCGAACAACCTGCTCTGATACCAATTGTTAGGTCCAGAGGGTCTCGAATAGGTGTATGGGGGGGAAACACCTATGGGCTATTTTTCAAATCCTCAATCAGAGGGATCTCAGTCAGAGATCAAAACGAAACTTTGCATGCAAACACAGACTCATGTTTTACTGAAAACAGTTTTGACCAAACAGGATTGACGACTGATACTGAAAGCTCTTCAGTAAAGAGTTATCAGTTAAGTTGTTGGAACTTAACTGATGCACGTAAGGGCTTCAGTCGTGTTTGCTAAGACAGAGATGATAACACTCTTCCTGACTATCAAAAGATAGATCAGTCAGACTGATATCATACGAAACGGAAATTAAACTTAGTTTCGCAATAGCCTTGGTGGAGCACGTTGTTGGTTGTTAGGTTACTCTTTGCAGTTAATCAGTGTTCAGTTTATCAATTAAAATAACACAAGTAAGAATATAAAACTGAAAGTTGTAAACAACACAGAGACTTTTACGTGGATGTAGGTAATTTATTCATATGTATAATTACTTTTTATTAAGACAATAGTTACTTTTAATAAGTATAAAATATACATTTGTTGGAATTAAGGTGTGACCAATTCATATAAATAATACAAGGGAAAATCCTTTATGCATTTTTCATTAGTGTCCACCAGATGTGGATCATACTTTGACAGTTAGTTGAAAACTTTATCATACATACTATTTACTTCGGTCCTTCGCTCGAGATTCCAACAATCGCTTTGTTTCTACCAATTGAAAGTCAAAAGGTAGCTTGATGCTTAGTGCATCCTTCTAATTGTGAGGATATCACTTTCTAGTACTTCAAGAACTAACAACAAACTAAGTCATTCTAACCATTATTGTGCTTATCGTGATGAAAAAATATTTATTTGTGAGTCTAAGACACTACCAGAAAACGCGCTTCTAACGACCGAAAATTCGGTCGTTTCGGTTGTTAAACTTTTAACGACCGAATTAACGACCCTTTTTTTCGAGTCGTCGTTTTCTTCGTTCCTACGGCAATCAAAAACCGAAAATTTTCGGTCGTTAAATTTCAACGACCGTTTTTTAATATTAGCAACCGTTTTATTCTGTCGTTGTTTTGGTTGAGGTCCAGGTGGACGACGGTTGAGAAAAACCAACGGCCGAAATTTTGGTCGTTAACTAACGACCGAATTAAATTTCAACACAAAGGCTAGGCCATGTCAAATGAATTCTGAATATTTAGAATTATGTAAAAAAGAAATAACTTCTTTATTAGAAAAATGATTAATAAGTCCATCACAATCGCCTTGGTCTTGTACAGCTTTCTATGTTAATAAACATAGTGAACAAGAAAGAGGTGTACTTAGGTTGGTAATAAATTACAAACCCCTTAATAAAGTATTAAAATGGACAAGACATCCAATTCCAAATAAAAAGGATTTATTAGATAGATTATATGATTCAATAATATTTTCAAAATTTGATTTAAAATCAGGATATTGGCAAATACAGATTAATAAATCTGATAGATATAAGACTGCTTTTAATGTTCCTATAGGACATTATGAATGGAATGTCATGCCATTTGAATTAAAAAATGCTCCATCTGAATTTCAGAAAATTATGAATGATATATTTACTCCTTATAGTGAATTTATAATTGTTTATATTGATGATATTTTAGTATTTTCTAAAGATATAGAAATGCATTTTCAACATCTTAGAATTTTTAAAGATATTGTAATAAAAAATGGTTTAGTAGTTTACAAATCAAAAATGTCTATATTTCAGACTAATGTAAGATTTTTAGGGCATAATATTGAAAAAGGAAATATAATTCCTATAAATAGAAGTATTGAATTTGCTAATAAGTTTCCTAATGAAATTATTGATAAAACACAACTTCAAAGATTTTTAGGAAGTTTAAATTATATTTCACCTTTTTATAAAGATTTGGCAAAAGATACTGCTATATTATATGAAAGATTAAAGAAAACACCAATGCCATGGTCAATACAGCATACTGATGCTGTTAAAAAAATAAAAGAAAAGGTTAAAACTTTACCATGCTTAATGTTAAGTAATCCAAATTGGGAAAAAATTATTGAGACAGATGCTTCTAATATTGGATATGGAGGAATATTAAAACAAATAAACCCAGATAATAAAAAAGAATATTTGGTAAGATTTTATTCAGGAAAATGGAATAATTCTCAAAAGAATTATGCTACTATAGCAAAAGAAATTCTTTCAATAGTAAAATGTGTTTTAAAATTTCAAGATGATTTATATAATAAAAAATTTATTATTAAAACTGATTGTAAATCAGCTAAGTATATGTTCAATAAAGATTTTAAACATGATGTTTCTAAACAAATGTTTGCTAGATGGCAGGCGCACCTGGCACCATTCGATTTTGAAATAATTTATAAAAAATGAGAAGATAATAATCTTTCTAATTTTTTAACCAGAGAATATATACAATAATTGCAGGTATGTATTCTCGAGGTAGGGGTTCTTCCTCTTATAGAGGTAGAGGAGGCAGAGGAAAACAACCAGAATTACTGGTTCAATATGGAAAGCAGAAGCTTATAGCTGTAGATTTGACAAATGATAAGGAGTATCAAGAATTTCTTGAATATAAGAAACAAAAAGGGGGTAATAATTCAAGCCAAAATTCACAGGGTAATACCCTTACATCTTTTTCCTCTATAGTAGGAAATGAAAATGAAGAAATTACTTCTGCCTTTATTATGAATAAAAAACAAGAAGTTATATTTCTTCTTGAAGAAAAGGACATGAAATGGAAAGATGATCCATGGACCTTAATGGAAAGATACATGGAAAATGCATCATATGCATCCCAGGTTTATAAACCAAGATTATATTATGAAAATATACTCATTAATAATGGGTGTGAAATTTCACATTTTTCCAGTGGGCAACCTGAAGTTTATAACTTTAGTAAGATTATTATTAAGAAAATTATACCTTTGGAAGAATGGGGAATATCTCCACAAAGGATTAAAGAGTTTTCTTATCCTTCTAGTAATAGTCCTGTCAAATATAATTATTGGGATTATATTGATGCTTTTGATAAGGTTTTATTATATGAAAACAATAAACGAAAGCATTCTTGGTTTTTAAAAATTTGCTCAGAAGTTTATAAATATGATATTCCAATATGGTTTATTAAATGGTGGCAATATTTTGGTACTTGTGTAAATATTTTGCCAGAAGAGTTTAAAAAAGATTTTGATAAATGGGTGAAAATTTCACCAAAAATTTTAGAGAATGAAGATAAGGATTTTTATATAGAAGGAATATCTTCTTTATACTTCTTTGTTGAATTCTCTATTCCATGGATTTGGAGATGGACTCCAAATTTTGGTTTTAATGAAGAAAGAGTCCCCTATATTAAGAGGATATCTCATTCAAGATTTTGGGATAAGATGATCAGAGAAAATCCTGAAACCAATAATCCACATGGTATTGATACCATGATTAAAATAAAAGAAACGATTTTAGAATATGAGAAACAACTTAAATTGGGACTTGGAAAAGAATCAGCTTCTCCATTTGATTATATTTCAAGAAAGCTAAAAATGCAATCAGAAGTGATATCAAAGGAGAAAATGATTGAAACCTATATTGAAGAAATGAAAAAAAAACATTTGCTGTCAAAATTTGATGATGATGAAGCAATGTCGCAGAAATCTGCAAAGTCTGATACTTCAATGGCTAATACGAGTCATAATGATTTTCAAGATGCTCAAGATCCTAATGATGATTCAATGGATCATGTTTTTGGAGCTATCAGAGATGTCCTCATTGAAAATTTTAAAAGAGGAGAATCTTCTTCTGCTTCTAATCAGAAGATATGATGAGCAAGTTCAAGAGAGCAATAATATTGCTTGTGGAAGAAAAATTTGAAGATATTGATCGAGAAAGGCATGATAATACCTTTAGATAGTCCATAAGGCATGATAATACCATTAGACTTTAGATAGTCTAGATAAGGTATGATAATACCTTTAGAAAATTTTTATTTTCTATTGATGTAAAAAAATTTAGTTTGACTTTTGTAAAATATTTAGTACTATAAATAATTGTGTATGGATGAAGATAAGGGCTATTCTCTTTCTCCCGTAGTGTAATACCCCGTTTCCTCGTAGCTAAGTTTAGAGTAATTTTGAACTTAGAATTTAAGATGATTTACGCCGGATTAAAAGAAAATGAATTTATTTATTTTAATCCCAACAAAAACCTTTAAAAAAAAAAAAGCTTTGATGAAATTTAGTATTTTGATTTTTGCACTTTGCATAATTTGAATTATATGACAACGTGAGTATATAAATATGTGATTATTCACATTTTGAGCCTTTATTTTTATTTTGTTCTATGAGCACATGCTACCACTTGTCATCTACCATCATCTCTTCCCATAACCACCATGCTTCCTCCCTCACCCTTACATACACCACCTACTCCTCAAAATAAGCCTCAATTTCAGCCAAGGTACAAGTAGGGATCAATCACCCTATAAGAAACATCAAGCCATACTGTTAGTACAATTATAGTGAACTCCTACCAACTCCATGCTTCCATCCCATCCAAGTTTTGCCTATCTATATTCATCTCCTCACAATACAGCAAACACATATACAATAACAGATCTTGACAACTTCCTCAATGCTCAATCGATGCTGCCATCTAAAAGATACACCAACTCAAAGCCCTTCCTCAAACTAGTAGAACACTCCGGCATAACATCAAGAAAAAGCTCAGCCTTTCCTATCAAGGTTTTTCTTCAATTCATAGCAGTAAACACGCACATATACAGCTTTATGTTTGTTCATATGTCCATCTATAACTGAGTTTACATAACAATAAAGACAACGAGATGTAAATGTTTCATACAATGAGAATACAGATAATGAGATATAAGAACTGATAGTTTTGTTGCCTATGTTTTGTTTATTTGCGTACCAATCACTGCTCCATAAGAACATAAGATATGTGCATGAAATAAAAATGCTGATAACTAAAACAAGAATAGAACTCGTGGGGTATCTCTGCTTGGAGAGTGTCTGTCGAGGAAGGGATGTGAGAGTCGGGAGTCAGGGCGGCAACGGCGGTGGCTATTAGCTGCTGTCGGACCGAACAAAGGGAAGAGGGAGGCAGTAGCTAGGGCACGGGGATGGTGGCGTGAAGCTGCTGACCGTGGTCGCCGGATTTTAGAAAGGGAAGGTCGGAATTGGGAACCTTTGGTTCCAGGTGGCTTGTAGCGTTTCTCATCGGCGGCAGCCATGGCTACTGCTATGGTGTCCGAGAATTGGAGCGAGAGGAGACCGAATTTGGGAGCCTAGGGTTCGGCGGCGGCTCTGCCGTCGTTCTGTCCGGAGCAGGGGAGAGGAGAAATGGGGGGAGATGAGGGAGAGACTCGATGGCCTTGTCGATGTCGGAGTTTACAGGGGGAACGCAGAAGAGGGTTGTAATACCCCGATTTTTGCTTAATAGGATTTCACGAGAATACTTGAACTTAGAATAAGTAGATTCTCGCCCGGATAAATTATTATATTTCTTTTCGAAAAAGTATTCCTTTTAACAATAGATTTTATCAAATTATTTGAAGGCAATGTGCTTATATTTTCTATCTCAATGAATTATTTTGATGTTGGGCTTTGTAAACAATTTGCAAAGGGTCTCTTATTTTAAGAAGCCCGCTTTCTCATTAAGTGGACCGAACATGTATATATATATGTGTGTTTTTGCATGAGTTTTTAATCTATTACTTGGGGCAGTAGAATTGACACATTACATGGTTATCAATTAGTTTTAATGCATGATATGGGTACTTCCACGTCCCCACTCTTCTCCTATAAGAGTCCTCAGCAGATACTCAAACTCTACACCAAACCAAACTCCAGATTTTCTTCACTAAATTCTCTATAGAAGGAGAATTTAGAGAAGGAGAGAAGGAGGGGAGGCAGGATAGAGTCGGCGGCGACGGCGGTATTTCGAGCTGCTGGCCGAAATTCAGAGGGGAGGAAGAGGCGGTTTAGGGAGAATCGGAGATGGTGGTGATGAATCGCGGCGGCGGTTGCCTATTGGTGCCGTCCGTTCGTCGATCGGGAGAGAAGGTGGCTGAGCGACGCTGCTGCTGTGCCGCGACGGCAAGGCGATGCTCCGACTGCCTCTCCCTTAAAATCAAAGGAAATGGTTTGGGATTTTGGGGATTTCCTTTTTGACAGAGAGAGAAGCAAGATAGGGGAAGGGGGAGCCGCGACGGCGACATAGCTTTCGTCGCCGGCGATGGAGAAGTGGCGAGGCGGCTGGTGAGAGAGAGATGGCGGAGAAAGGAGGAGAAGGGGGTGTGTTCTGAGAGAGAGAGAGAGGGGAGGCGTAGAGAAGGAGAGATAAGGGGTTTTTGACTTATGAAATTTTGGGCCTATACTTTTAATTCAAGTTGGGCCTGATTTAATTAAAGAGTTGGGCTGCATGTTTGTTTAGATGTTGGGCTGAATTACATTCTTTAACTCAGGCTTTACTTAAATTATTTAGTCGAGTCCTGATTCAGTTGATTATTTTTAATAATGCAATAAAAGTATTTTGATAAATTTGATTTTTTTTATGATATTCATTTGAGTTTTGAAAATTCGGGCGCAGAATATTAAGATTTAGCAGCTTTGTAGAATCGTTAGCTCATGCGATATTTTGAGACCTATTAAGATTAGATTGTCTTGTAGGTCCACTTGAGAGAAGGAATTAGTTTTGCGTTTACAAGAAGAGAATTGTACATCTTTTATCTACAAGCTTGTTCTATCGAGGTGGGTTTTTATTTTCCAAATGTATGTTTTGAGTTATTAAGCTCTACTTGTTTTATGCAAATGCAAATGAATGTCCATGTTAAAATGTTTTTATCTCTCTATAGTTTAAAGTGTTCCTATGTTCTCTAACGATCGGGTCCTAGCCGGCGTAGCGATTGGATCGCCCTGGTTAGGATTGTGTACACACAAGGGGGTATTGTGGGCTGCTCCCACTTGCCCCAGACTGTCAGACTTGGGCTGCTCTCATTTCTGAAACATGCATGGTAGTGGACCTCTGTGGGCTGCTCCCACATGTTCACATTATAGGCGAAGCACCAGTAGAGAGAAGACTGAAAATGGATCCACAATTTATTTTAAGTATGCATGGAATGCTTTCTAATATTTCTATGTTATACTGTTCATAGCATGGATTATTCTTTTAAATGGATTTTCAAATGTTTTCAAATGGCTAAACCCATTGAGTATATTAGTACTCAGCCCTGCAATTGTTTTCAAAACCTTTTGCAGGTTGAGCGGCAGGTGGTGACGTGCGAGGCTGAGGGAGGATGTTGCTGTAGTTTCATATAATAATTTATGCTGCCATAATATTCACTAAGGTGGATATCTTTTGAGATTGACTCTTTAAATATTCTTAGCCTAATTATTATGAACTCTTTTGGCAATCGCATTTCTAGCAACTGAACCTCGCATATATGTATGTCTAGTATGAAGTGTTATCTTGTTGTCTCAGACCTCCGAACTTTTGATCCTGGTTGGGAGAATTTCTATCTTAGTTGTCGTAATTATTATCCTTCAATTACGAAATTCCTTTATTATGAATGTGTCACCCAAATCTAAGGACATATCACCTATTTTATCCGAGCAAAGTCTAGAAATCCCATTAAGTAGCACATTTCCTATTCTCCCGGGAACGAGGGCTGTCACAGGCGGCACTTCGCCGGGGAAAACGAGAGATCGAGGGAGGCGGCGGCGCCTCGCCGTCTCCAAGGAGGAAGGCGGAGGCGGTGATTCTCGCCGCTGCTTCGCCGTTTCTTTCGTGGGTATTGGTGAGCTGAATGGTGTGGTGCGACGAGGGAGATGAAGGCGGGGTGATCGGCGGCGGTCGCCGTCGGAGGAGATTCGAGGGAGAGAGAGAGGCGGATCTGGGTGGTGAGCAGAGAGAGAGAGAGAAAGCTGAGAGTGTGAGTGTGTGTGCGTGTTTGACTCTGAAAAAAAAGGGGGAAAAAGGGAGTTTGAGGTTGGGCCGATTTTAATAAGTGTTTGGGCTTGTTTTTATATTTTAATAGGGCCACGTCTTATTTCTTTGAGGTGGGCTGCGAATTTTTTTAACAAAAGGGCTTCTCATTTCAATTGTGGGCTGATTTATATTATTAAGTTAGACCGATTCTTTGATTTAAGCTTGGGCCTGTTCTATTTATTTATAATGGGCTAATATGTTTTTAGTTAACTAGACTTTTAATAGTTGATTAATTATTATTTTAATGAATAATTTGCTTAATAATATTATATTATTATTATGTGCATATTTTAAGTTATTACTTATCATATGTTTAAAGCATGACATGTATTGCATTTGCGTTTTGCAATAAAAGCATTTATGATTTAATTGATTTTATTTATAATTCCAATTATTAAAGAAAAATCAAGTAAGGATATTGTTGGTGTCCTTAGCTCAAGAATTTGTTTTCGATCTTCTTCATTAAATTTTGAAAACCCGGTGTGATGAATCATAGAATGTTAAGCACTTCACTATGACTTAAGATTAGATTCAGGAGACCTATTAAGATAATAGATTTCTTGTAGGCTTTGTGGACCAAGGGAATTAGCGTTGCTTTCCCAAGACAGGTTTCCATGTTTATGATCTTCAGGCTTTGCCTAATCAGGTGGGCTTACTTTCCAAATGTATAAAGTATGATTGAGTTATTAAGCTCTAAATGTTTCAATGAAATGCAAACTGTTTATCCAATAAAATATTTTGTGCACTCTGCTCCGTTTAAGGCTCGCAACAATGAATCGATCGAGGTTCTCTCTTGACCTAACACGTTATTTGAGAATTGTGTACACCTATTAGCTTACCTGGTGGGTTGATCTCCATCGGGCACTAATCATGTATGAGGCGTTATAAGGGTGCTCGACGGGATGTGTTCCGGATCATTGGGTCCCAAATGGGAACTTGGCTGGGTTACGCCCTCAGTTCAAGCAAGCGGGAGTAATGGATCCGTCGGTGGCTAAAAGGTCCGGGATCACAGCGAGTAACGGAAAGGGAGTGTGACATGTGCACACAAATGAAAGAAATTATTTTAACATGCTTAGAAGTTCTTTCAATTTTAAAACCTTCTAAGTTATGTCATTTATGATTGGATAAACTGTCTTTACGAAAATATGAAATGTTTCAGAAAATGCATGCCCACTGAGTACATTAGTACTTAGCCCAAAAATACTTTCAAATGTTTTCAGGTTGGCTGGCTGGTGCTGACGGGACTGAGCTGAGGCTAGGGTTCAACTTCTTTTTAAGACTTCCGCTGTAGCAGTAAATAATATCTTGTCTTTTGTTTTCTCAACTTAAGACTTTCATATCAAATTTAGAATGACATCTCTGATTGAGCCTAAACACTTAACTCCTAGTTTTATGCTAATGAATACTGGTTATCAGAAGCATGAAACAAAACTTGTGATCCAAAGGGGCCTAGCCCGACTTGTTACCTTCTATTCGGTTTCAACAAGGATTTTTCCTTGTGTTATTTTCATGATTTAGTTGCACCTCGATTGTTACCTTCTATTCGGTTTCAACAAGGATCATTTTTTTGGAGCTATCAGAGATGTCCTCATTGAAAATTTCAAAAGAGGAGAATCTTCTTCTGATTCAGAAGATATGATGAGCAAGTTCAAGAGAGCAATAATATTGCTTGTGGAAGAAAAATTTGAAGATATTGATCGAGAAAGGCATGATAATACCTTTAGATAGTCTATAAGGCATGATAATACCATTAGACTTTAGATAGTCTAGATAAGGTATGATAATACCTTTAGAAAATTTTTATTTTCTATTGATGTAAAAATTTTTAGTTTGACTTTTGTAAAACATTTAGTACTATAAATAATTGTGTATGGATGAAGAGAAGGGCATTCTCTTTCTCCCGTAGTTCTTCCTTTCTCTTTGTTTTCTTCATTGTAAAATATTTGTGCTTGAAGTGGTGTATCGCAATAAAAGCTTCCATTTTGTAAGTATTCTTATTTATTTCTTGTAATTATTATTATTATTATTATTATTATTATTATTATTATTATTATTATTATTATTATTATTTTGTTTTAATTTTATGGATAGCCTAATAGGCTAAATCTTATCATGTGATAAATTATATTTGAAACTATATGTAACGCCCCGCTTTTCCCTAGCAAAATTTAGAGTAAATTTTGAACTTAGAAGTATGAGACGATTCACGCTGGAGAATAAAAACGAGTTTATTTTAATTCCAACCAAAATGATTTACAAAAAAATATTTGTAAATTTAGTTATTTAAATTCGTACGCATTGCATATTTATTTAAATTGAGCATTTGAACATTTACACGAGCTATTTATTTAGCAAACCCTAAAGAATTATTTCAGTTCGACAATTCATCGCAGATGTTTTAATTATCACATCATGTCATTTCATCACTTACCATCAATACCTATTACTACACCCATACCCTACTTCCTACAAGCCACCCTATTCTTACTCTCATTCTAGCTTTAAACCATGCTGGAGTCAATCAAATTCCCCAACACGCCTCCTGTCAAAATTTAAGTTAATATTGAAGTCATGTTCCCACTCTTCTCCTACGCCAATAACTCACAAGTCACCAACCTTTACTAATTACTCCTTCAAAGAGCTCAAGTTCAGCCAAGAACAACAGGAAGCACTATGACAACAGCCGCACACCTCAACATATAGTCCCAAAGGTTCATTCTTTTTATCATAACAAGAGCTATCCCTTCATACACTCTCTTATTCGATTGTATCAAACCAATTCAATTATAAAGCTTTTCAAGAAAAGAAACCAACTCATTCATCCATTCATCTATATATACATTCGTATTTACAGTTTAGTAAAGATTTCAGTTTGAAAGATGGTGTATATATGCATATCTATATGAGCAAAATCTATGATTTGTACAAATGAAGAAACAATTTTTAGAAAGTCTTGAAGCTTTGTTTTCCCCTGATTCGAACCTTGTTGTGTCGAGTCCTTTTGGTGTGATTGTTGGCTGTGAGAGTCGATAGATGGAGGGAGGTAGAGCGTAGCACGGCGGCAACTCGCCGCTGTTGTCCGGCCAAGGGCAAAGAGTGAAAAGGGGGGGATCCGAGGCGGCGGCTTTGCTGCCGTTGCTCTGGATCTGAGAACGGAGGGAACCTTGGTATGGTGTGTGTTCTGTTGGTTAGGCCTAGGGCTTCAGGCGGCGGCGGCCTCGTCGTCGCTGCCCTGAGTCGCCGGAGTCAGAGGAAGAGGATAGGTTGGGGGTGAGAGTGGTTGAGGGCGGCGGCCATGGAAGGAGCTGCGGTCGCTGGGAATCAAGCAGGAGAGTCGGCGATTTGGAGGCTAAGGTTCAATTTCTATATAGACTTCCGCTGTAGTAATAACTCTTGTACATCTCTTGTTTTCTCAACTTAAGATGACTTCATGTTGAGCTTCAATTTAAAATTTCTAGTTTTATGTTAATGAACGTCGGTTGTCAGAAACATGAAACAAAACTTATGATCCAAAGGGGCCTAGCCCGACTCGTAATCTTATTATTCGGGTTTTAACAAGGTTGTTCGTTGTTTATTTCTATGAATTAGTTACACCTCGATTATATTTATTCATTCAAGAATTGGGGTGTGGCAGAATGGTATCAGAGCATAAGTTTTCTTTCATGTCTCTGATAACCATAAGTTTTTTTTGATGTCGAGTCTAGAATAGTATCTCTAGACTTCTAAGAATGTCAGTAGCCCTCAGCTCGCCGTCACACTGCCGCAACTAAGGTACGATAATAGTTTCAAAATTATACATATATGTATTTCAGATGTTATGAAAGTTTTCAAGAAAATGTGCGCCTTATGTTTATGATGCTATGTGAATTGCTTATCGCTTTCCATATGTTATAAGTTATGAATTGCTAATCGCTTTCATATTGTTATCTTGGGTCTCCGACTCATATAACCCAGCTCAGTATCGTGTTAGGGACTTCTTGAACCCTTAACGATAGTGTCGTGTTTGGGACTACCCGAACCCATAATGACTCAATGAATGTTATTTCGTGTTTGGGACTACCCGAGCCCTTAACGAATCAATGTATGTATGGTCGAGTTAGATTCCTTGAATCTTTCCGGCACAAGCAAAGTTTTCATGAAAGGGACTTTAAATGTCCATATATGTTAAGATTTCAAAAGATACAGAAGTATGTATGTATGTATGTATGTATGAATGAATGAGAAAGCTTTATGTTGTCGTTTTAGGCTAGCTGCCTATACGATTATAATGATGGGTCCTCTTACAAACCATTTGAGTACCACCCAAGAATGCATTGAGAATGTTAGTCGTGATAGCACCGCTTGATCGATTTAAGTAAAGACTAGTAAGATAGAAATGTTTAACATAGAGATGTTACAACACAGAGGCACTGCCTTAAGACTAAGGATTCACTTGAGCTATTTCAATAGCGGTAGAATCAAGTTTCTTGCATAAGAACTTATCTTGCATATGATTATGATGTTAGTCGTGATAGCATCGCTAGAACGACATAGAATGGACTTATATGATACCAAAGATTTATGATTGAAGTACTTAGAAGTAAGTGCTTTAAGTTCGAAGTTGACTTAGAACTTTATAAGAGACAAGAAGTTGACATGATTGGGGGCGAAGCTCCCATTTGACTGAGTGATTTGTTGTGCTGGGTCTGGCCAGCCCACATAACTAAGATCTCGGTGATTGTCAATTAGGATTTTGACCTTGAGTAGAGCGTCATCCCAATGTATAGACTCACACTATGTAGTTGTCACAATAAGATCTTTTATCACGATAAGCACAACAATGACTAGAATGACTTAGTTTGCTGTCAGTTCTCGAAGTACTAGAAGGTGATATTCTCATAGTTAGAAAGATACACTAAGCATCAACCTGTCTTTTGACCGTCAGTCGGTAGAAACAAAGCAACTTCTGGAATCCCAAGTGGAGAACCGGGGCAGATAACTAGTATGATAGAGTTTTCAACAAAATGTCAGGCCAAATATGGTAGACACTTATGAGAAACGCGTGAAGGAGTTCGCAAACGAATGACGTCATGAGATATTCAATTCCCCTATCGAGCCAAAGAAATATTACGTATGAGCAACCAACGAGCAAGACTCTCACCATCGAATCACTGCTACCAAGGGAGAATGGGAAAACTCCGACATAATTTGGATATACACCACCTCAAGATGTGGTGAATGAAAGAAAATAGAATGAAGAAAACAACAGAAACTTCGAGAATAGAAAAGGACTTTAGAATAAGACTTAAGATCCAACCCAGCCTCAGAGCCAACAACCTCACGCTAGAAGGGTGATTGTTTTGGCTAAAGTGTCAAAAGCTCCATCATTAGGAATGTTCAAAGAAAGCAAAAATTTGTTTTAAAGTGCAGAGAACTTGAGCACTATGTCTCACTAGCCCCAACGTTGAATTACCTGACTTATGACTTAGAACTCGTTGTGGTTGTGCACGTGTTGGAAATTTGGAGACACTATCTCTACGGAGTTAAGTGTGGGGTCCTTGTAGATGACAAGAATTTGAAGTGCTTGTTCGAGCAAAGAGATTTGAATGTAAGATAACAGAGACGACTCGAATTAGTGAAGAATTATGATGGTACCATCAATTGGAAATTAAGATAAGATGTCTCGCCACTATATATGAAGTACCGATTGGTGATTGCCTTATTCAGTTTAGTAATTGTTCACCATCCGGAGATAATATCAAGCTGTGTAGTTGCATCAATAGTTAAGTGTGAATTGCGAGAAAGGATTATGAAAGCACGAAATGAAAATGGATATTGGTGAGAAAATTTATCTCTCCTCAAGAATAAGAAAAACAAAAGGATTCACGAAAGTCAGAAATAATGCACTAATGATTGGTGGAGGATTGTGGATGTATTCACTAAGTATTACGTCTCGCAGTTAAGAAAGTATGTGATTAAGAAAGATGAGATAGTCCAAGCTCAGGGCTTAAGTTATGAAGAGAAATCAGTTTAGTGACTAGATTGCAAGGTTCAAGTTTTACGGAACAATGATATTGTTCGCGTCATGTAGTAGAACCATCACATGATGGAAAAGGCCACATAAGAAGCAAATGAAACAAATGACTAGTATATCTCGAACTAGATTACCCAGATATGCAATTTCGAGGACGAAATTTTTATAAGGAGGGAGAGATGTAACGCCCCGCTTTTCCCTAGCAAAATTTAGAGTAAATTTTGAACTTAGAAGTATGAGACGATTCACGCTGGAGAATAAAAACGAGTTTATTTTAATTCCAACCAAAATGATTTACAAAAATATTTGTAAATTTAGTTATTTAAATTCTTATGCATTGCATATTTATTTAAATTGAGCATTTGAACATTTACACGAGCTATTTATTTAGCGAACCCTAAAGAATTATTTCAGTTCGACAATTCATCGCAGATGTTTTAATTGTCACATCATGTCATTTCATCACTTACCATCAATACCTATTACTACACCCATACCCTACTTCCTACAAGCCACCCTATACTTACTCTCATTCCAGCTTTAAACCATGCTGGAGTCAATCAAATTCCCCAACACGCCTCCTGTCAAAATTTAAGTTAATATTGAAGTCATGTTCCCACTCTTCTCCTACGCCAATAACTCACAAGTCACCAACCTTTACTAATTACTCCTTCAAAGAGCTCAAGTTCAGCCAAGAACAACATGAAGCACTATGACAACAGCCGCACACCTCAACATATAGTCCCAAAGGTTCATTCTTTTTATCATAACAAGAGCTATCCCTTCATACACTCTCTTATTCGATTGTATCAAACCAATTTAATTATAAAGCTTTTCAAGAAAAGAAACCAACTCATTCGTCTATTCATCTATATATACATTCGTATTTACAGTTTAGTAAAGATTTCAGTTTGAAAGATGGTGTATATATGCATATCTATATGAGCAAAATCTATGAGTACAAATGAAGAAACAATTTTTAGAAAGTCTTGAAGCTTTGTTTTCCCCTGATTCGAACCTTGCTGTGTCGAGTCCTTTTGGTGTGATTGTTGGCTGTGAGAGTCGATAGATGGAGGGAGGTAGAGCGCAGCATGGCGGCAACTCGCCGCTGCTGTCCGGCCAAGGGCGAAGAGTGAAAAGGGGGGGATCCGAGGCGGCGGCTTTGCTGCCGTTGCTCTGGATCTGAGAACGGAGGGAGCCTTGGTATGGTGTGTGTGTGTTCTGTTGGTTAGGCCTAGGGCTTCAGGCGGCGGCGGCCTCATCGTCGCTGCCCTGAGTCGTCGGAGTCAGAGGAAGAGGATAGGTCGGGGGTGAGAGTGGTTGAGGGCGGCGGCCGTGGAAGGAGCTGCGGTCGCCGGGAATCAAGCAGGAGAGTCGGCGATTTGGAGGCTAGGGTTCAATTTCTATATAGACTTCCGTTGTAGTAATAAGTCTTATACATCTTTTGTTTTCTCAACTTAAGATGACTTCATGTTGAGCTTCAATTTAAAATTTCTAGTTTTATGTTAATGAACGTCGGTTGTCAGAAACATGAAACAAAACTTATGATCCAAAGGGGCCTAGCCTGACTCGTAATCTTATTATTCGGGTTTTAACAAGGTTGTTCCTTGTTTATTTCTATGAATTAGTTGCACCTCGATTATATTTATTCATTCAAGAATTAGGGTGTGACACTATATAATTATTTTAACATGGAATCTTGGTATTATATGATGTGATTAGGGTATAATAATGAATTAATAAAGAAGAATAAGAGGTTAGATGTAATGATATCGGGCATGCTCAAGGTTTCGTAAGATTTATTTGCCACACTGAGTACCCATGATAAGCCATTGTTAGGCTATTGTTTGGGGTTTTTGTGTGAGATCCTTGATCTGGAAATCTTGAGTTGATGACTGATATCATTTACCTGTAATCAGTGTTTTGCACTATTCCTCTTCATATTCTTCTAATTTAATTCTTATGGTACCTACAGTCGCTCTTATGGTATCAGAGCCATGGGGGAGTAGTTATGTAGTTAGAATATAATTTATCACATGAGCTTATCTCTAATGAATTTACTTAGAAAAAATGATACTATTAAAAATAGTATTAAACAAGAATTAGAATTGCCTCAGAATTTGGATCTATTAAATAAATGGACAATTCCCAAAGTGGAACCTAGTGTAATATATAAACTAGGGACTTTTGAAAAAATTGGATTAAAACAAATTGTTAAAACCACTGAAGAGACAATTCCTCTAAATGGAGAAAATATTATGATTAAATTACTTGAGGATAGTGACTTATTGTCTTATAAGCATTCGCATAAATTTATTCATATAGCACTTGTGCAAATAAGAGCGACTGTAGGTACCATAAGAATTAAATTAGAAGAATATGAAGAGGTAATAGTGCAAACCACTGATTACAAGTAAATGATATCAGTCATCAGCTCAAGATTTCCAAATCAAGGATCTCACACAAAAACCCCAAACAATAGCCTAACAATGGCTTATCATGGGTACTCAGTGTGGCAAATAAATCTTACGAAACCTTGAGCATGCCCGATATCATTACATCTAACCTCTTATTCTTCTTTATTAATTCATTATTATACCCTAATCACATCATATAATACCAAGATTCCATGTTAAAATAATTATATAGCTTCAAAAATAATTTATCACATGATAAGATTTAGCCTATTAGGCTATCCATAAAATTAAAACAAAAAACAATAATAATAATAATAATAATTACAAGAAATAAATAAGAATATTTACAAAATGGAAGCTTTTATTGCGATACACCACTTCAAGCACAAATATTTCACAATGAAGAAAACAAAGAGAAAGGAAGAACTATGGGAGAAAGAGAATGTCCTTCTCTTCATCCATACACAATTATTTATAGTACTAAATATTTTACAAAAGTCAAACTAAAAATTATTACATCAATAGAAAATAAAAAATTTCTAAAGGTATTATCATACCTTATCTAGACTATCTAAAGTTTAAAGGTATTATCATGCCTTATAGACTATCTAAAGGTATTATCATGCCTTTCTCGATCAATATCTTCAAATTTTTCTTCCACAAGCAATATTATTGCTATCTTGAACTTGCTCATCATATCTTCTGATTAGAAGCAGAAGAAGATTCTCCTCTTTTGAAATTTTCAATGAGGACATCTCTGATAGCTCCAAAAACATGATCCATTGAATCATCATTAGGATCTTGAGCATCTTGAAAATCATTATGACTCGTATTAGCCATTGAAGTATCAGACTTTGCAGATTTCTGCAACATTGCTTCATCATCATCAAATTTTGACAGCAGATGTTTTTTCATTTCTTCAATATAGGTTTCAATCATTTTCTCCTTTGATATCACTTCTGATTGCATTTTTAGCTTTCTTGAAATATAATCAAATGGAGAAGCTGATTCTTTTCCAAGTCCCAATTTAACTTGTTTCTCATATTCTGAAATCGTTTATTTTATTTTAATCATGGTATCAATACCATGTGGATTATTGGTTTCAGGATTTTCTCTGATCATCTTATCCCAAAATCTTGAATGAGATATCCTCTTAATACAGGGGACTCTTTCTTCATTAAAACCAAAATTTGGAGTCCATCTTCAAATCCATGGAATAGAGAATTCAACAAAGAAGTATAAAGAAGACATCCTTCTATATAAAAATCCTTATCTTCATTCTCTAAAAATTTTGATGAAATTTTCACCCATTTATCAAAATCATTTTTAAACTCTTCTGGCAAAATATTTACACAAGTACCAAAATATTGCCACCATTTAATAAACCATATTGGAATATCATATTTATAAACTTCTGAGCAAATTTTTAAAAACCAAGAATGCTTTCGTTTATTGTTTTCATTTAATAAAACCTTAGCAAAAGCATCAATATAATCCCAATAATTATATTTGACAGGACTATTACTAGAAGGATAAGAAAACTCTTTAATCCTTTGTGGAGATATTCCCCATTCTTTCAAAGGTATAATTTTCTTAATAATAATCTTACTAAAGTTACTAAAGTTATAATCTTAATAAGCTTAGTGTAGAGTGATTATAAATTTGGCTAAGCTTAGTTGCACAAATTTCTAGAGGAGTATTTGGTTAAGCTTAATTTCTAGGGGAGTATTTGGTTAAGCTTAGTGTAGAGTGATTATAAATTTTAATAACTTATAAATGTAATAGCTCGCTCTTTTATTTATAATTAAGACCAATAAATGCGATATTTATTGCATATTTTAGTTATATAAATCCAGTGATTGTTTATTGGATAATACAACTCAGAATCTTGTATTAAATGTCTTCGCATGAGGCGATCGCAATTGAATTATTGAAGCAATCAATAATTTATTTTCTAATTTAATAACTGACTTAGCAAAGTCAAGTTATTAATTTGTATATGATATAAATAGTATTTCTATTATTTACTTGAAGTCGTGATTAATTTTCGACTTATAAAACGAGTTATAAAATATGTAATTCGTAGAGAGTTATAACGAAGCGTCGTTATATGGGAACCCGAAATTAGTATTATAGATACAGAATGAGCAACACTGAAGGATTTTATTCATCACATCACAACTTTACAACTTACTACTCCCTGCATCCCTATTTCCTACCTACTACATCAAAAAAACAAACCAAAGAAACGGAAAGAAAGGGGACGTGTGCTATGTGTGTGCAGAATAGCTGCAACAGCAGCCTTCAAGCCACTCTCCCATCCCTTTAACCATGCCAAAGTACACATAGGTGTCAATCAGCCACCCTATGACAGCCATCTCCTCAATCACCCACCACCTCCACCATCTTCGATTCTTTAAGGCTACTAGCCAACACTCCTTGCCTTCATTCTCTGTTCCTTCAGCCACCAAAGTGAGGAGAATTCATTAAGCTGCTGCTCTGCCAACTTTAAGAGTCCCCATCGTCTGCATTCAATATCAATAACAGCAGCCACCAACACCAAATATTTGCAGGTGTAAACACAAATTTTTGTATTTCAATTTGATAAAATACAAAATGCGTTTACAAAGATAATTTGATAGATTTGAAGATAGATTTATGCGGGTTGCAATCTCTAGTTAATCCTCTGATTCTTCTCTTCCATTTGATTCTTGAACAAGCTCGAAGGCTCTTGAAATACTTGATTTGATGACGTCAATCCAAGGGACTCAAGTCATGATTTTGGATTGAACATTGAACTTGATTTGATTTGAGAACATTCTTAGAATTTGTAAGAATGCCTTGAAGCTTTTGAACTTGATTTCTTTGGATACTTGAAGATCACTTCAAAGATTCGAAGAAATACTTGAAGATTTGAAGAAATACTAGAAGATTTGAAGATACTTGAATACTTGAAGATTTTGAAGGATACTTGAAGATTTGAATGATACTTGAAGATTTGAATACTCAAACAATTGAAGATTTGAAGGAGACTTGAATGCTAGATAGAATTCTTCAAGATACTTGAATACTTGGAAGAATACTTGAACTCTCCAATTCTCCACCTCTTCCACTTATGATACTAGAGAGAATTCTTTGTGCTCCTCAATCTTCCACTCCTTCAAGTTGTGATAATGAGCACCCCAAGCCCTCTATTTATAGACTTTAGAGATGGGCTTTATGGGCTTTATGGGCTTTGGGCCTTCATGCATGGGCCTTAGGGCTTTAGGTATCCATGAGCCCATTAATTCATTTATATCAAATATTAATTATATATCTATTTAATTTAGGAATAAAATCCTATTTAATAAAATAGAAGATATAATTAAATATTTAATCCATGAATTTAAACGTGGAGCGATTTAATTCGACGACAAATTTAATTGTCTACAAATTGCCCCATCGAGACTTGTTTATGGACGAAATGCCTTTGGTAATAGACGAGTCTCGAGATTTATTTTGATAGTTTAAACTCTTATCGAGGAGTTCTTGATTTGAATTTTTTAAAATTTTAAATAGTTTATACTCTTATTTAGGAGTTCTTGATTTGAATTTTAAATAGTTTATACTCTTATTTAGGAGTTCTTCAATTTCTTTGAATTTATAAATAGTTTATACTCGTATTTAGGAGTTCTTCAATTTGAATTTGAATTTTTTGAATTTGCAAATAGTTTATACTCGTATTTAGGAGTTCTTCAATTTGAATTTGAATTTTTTGAATTTGCAAATAGTTTATACTCGTATTTAGGAGTTTTTAAATTTCTTTGAATTTACAAATAGTTTATACTCGTATTTAGGAGTTTTTGAATTTCTTTGAATTTATAAATAGTTTATACTCGTATTTAGGAGTTTTTGAATTTCTTTTTTTTTCTCGAATTTGAGTTTAATTTAATAAATTGGGCTTTATAACAGTGCAACCCATAATCGATGATCCAATCAGTTGCAATGGATGAAAGTATCAGCCAACTCATGCCATTTATTGAAGCTAATTTGCTTAATCAAAAGCAATCATCTTAGCTCAAATCTCACGTGGCCCATCTTCTTTTTTTTTTTTTTTTTAAGGTGATTTAGCCCAACCCACACTTATTACTTATGGTAATTTGCTTAAGAAACAACATTTGTTTATTTTGCACAATTCTTCAGCCGCACAATCTTTTGTACGCAAACATTGTTGGAGCTTGCAGATTATTTAGGGACCCATTGGCAAATATCTTGGCATCCAACAGTACAACCCTTTTTTAGAGAGAGACGTTGGTAGCTTGTGCAGGACGCTACAGAAAACAGCTGGGGCTTCACCTTTTTCTTTCTTGTAGGCTAGCGGCTAGGATTAGGGTTTTGGTGAGAATTCTTGTCTATAAATAGAGTTACCCAGTAGCCGTTTTTCACTCACAAAGTCTGAACTTAACAAGCTTCGTTTCTTCTCATTCTTTCATCTTTCTTGTCTCCATCTCTTTCTTTCTTTAATCGAAGAATTTGGACTTCTGCGTATGGCATCTGTCATGGAGTCGGGTTGGGCTTGACTTGAAGTTTTGCTCCCTATTCTCTTCGGTTTCAAATGTTTAGAAGAGTGTTTTCGGAATGCCGAAGGGAGTCGAGGGCAGCCGGAGGTGCGGCAAAGAGCTTGGCAGCATCAGCAGCGAAGAGACCGTGTCTTGCCGAGGTAAGCTTCTTTGCAGCCTCTCTTTTATTGTTTTGAGCCTTTGAATGTGTAGGGTGTGCTTCCTTTAACTTCTTGGTATGCTTGCATTCTTACCCTTGTCTTGTCCATTTGAGCTGCAGTTTTTGAAGTAGTTGTTCTCTCTGTGATTCTTGTTGTATGAGTTGATGTAGAAAACTCTAAGAATACAGCTTTCCTTTAGTTGCAGCCATAGCCTCTGTTTTTTCTCTTGTAATCATTCCAGTTAGCTGCCACTTATTGTACTTCGTATGATGCGCAGCTCGTTGGAGGGATGGAACGAAGGAGAATGAAGTTATAAGGAGGCTGTTGCTATCCCTTTTTCCATGGCTTCTGCAGCATTGACTACAATAGGCTCGCTGAGGAAGCGAAACATCGATACAAGTTCCGGTAGAGGGCGAACGAGCAACTGATGGCAAGCCAAAGAGAGGAACGAGGTCGTGCCATGCGGCGGTGCACCAGACCCCTTTGCGGCGATGTAGAACCGGTGTTGTTTGGAGTCCTTAACGATGGAGAGGAGGGCGTTGATTTGGCGGTGGAGGGAGGAGAGCAGAGAGCTTCTCACTGCCGTTCGCCGGAGATTGAGGAATCAGTGGCCTTGAACTTGGGGTGGTCCAGGCTGGAGAGCGCCAAGGAGGCTGTAGCTGACCATGACTGGAGGTCTTTGGCGACGACGTTGCTCTAGCGGGGGGCTGCTGTCGGAGCAACACGGCGGCGAGACGCCGAATTTGATAAAAGGAGCAGAGCAGCGTCGTGTATGTGTGTACTGTCAGCGAAACGAAAGAGAGTATCACCTGCAGAAAATGTGGCGCCGGCAACGGGAAGAGGTTGGCGGCAGTGGGCGGATTTTGGGTGGACAGTGGCGTGAAGGAGACGGCGCCGGGCATAGCTCCTTGTTGCTTCCCTATTTTGCTGGAGTTGCGCGCATAGCGGCAGTCCCCAGAAGCGATGGCGGTGCGGCTCTTTCAGGATTTCAACGGTGGTATTTCGCGGAAGATCCAAGTCTTCGGAGCGGCGGCGGGAGTAACTCCTTGTTGCTGCCCTGTTTCGCCGGAGCTATGTGCGCAGCGGCAGTCTCCAGAAGCGGTGGCGGGTCTGCTGAGTTGTCTCGCAAAAGTTCAGATGGCGAGGAGAGGCGACCGGAACGAGGCCGGATGGCAGGCGGTTGCCGGAGAAGGGAGAGTATGAGAAGAGATGCGCCGCCTAGGAGTGTTGGCTGCGGTCTCATCCGAGGAAAAGAGAGAGTATGCAATTTAGCCCTTGGTTGAATTTATGTTGGGCCTTCTTTTTGGTCCCCAACCCTTTTTCATGGTTCAGATCTAATTTTAGAAACAAAGTATAGGCTCGATTTAAGTCACTTCAGACATATCAAGTCTATTTCTATAAGGAAATCACAAAATTAATTGGGCAAGAACTATGACTTTTTTTTTTTTTTTATGCAAGTAAATTTTCAATATGAATTTTTTTTTTCTTTTCTTTTTTTTTTTTTTTTTTTTTTTTTTTTTGCAGTTGGCAGCAGCGAAAGCTTGGTGATAGCGACCTTGGAGGGTTATATTCAAGATTGGCGTAGTTTTATCAATCAACTTCATGGCGGATTTTGCCCCAAACAAGATGCTTTGAGTATTTGCAAAGTTCGGAATCTATTGTCATTTTTCTTTCAGTTTTGACATCTCCATTAGCCCGACTAAAGACCGTCCTCAGAGAGTTTATCCAAAAATCTGGCGGCAGCTCATCTAAGACCTTATTTGAGTGATGTTTACTTTGCACTTCAGGTGGTTCAATTGGCTTTTAATCAGATTTCGGGTGCGCTTGGATCTGGGCCATTGTGAGTCCAACCTTTGAAGATTGCTGGTTACATCTTTTCTTTGCGCGCATTTGAGCAGGCTAGATGACTCAAATGTGTGAACGTGTATTTCCACTCCACAAATAGTTTCAACTTTAGAGAAGTGAAGTTGGCGATGCATAGCTGACCTCAACGCCAGATGACTCAATTCTTTGACAGGTCTTGGGTGCGCTCGGACCTGGGATTGTTCGAGTCTGGTTTGAGTGAGGTTGTTATGTTTGGCATCTCACGAAGTTGGGAGAATTCTGCACAACGACTCGAGAAGATTGAGTCTTCTCTTCTTGATGCTTAAGCCAAGGAGAATGAAGCCATCGTCAGAATTGCTTTGATCAAGGAAGAGCTTGCTATGATAGAGATGTGGGAGATGGAGATGTCGTCGTCCTTCAAGCAAGATAGTGTCTCCTTTCATACCGTCCGAGGTGCAACCCAAGAATTCAAAAGAGAGTTTGACAAACATAAAGCTGCACTTATTGACGAGGAAATGCTGAGGAATTTGAAGACTTCAGCGTCACTTTTGATCTCTGCTCAGAGAGCTTTGGAG
This sequence comes from Salvia miltiorrhiza, assembly GCF_028751815.1. Lineage (NCBI taxonomy): Eukaryota > Viridiplantae > Streptophyta > Magnoliopsida > Lamiales > Lamiaceae > Salvia > Salvia miltiorrhiza. The sequence goes on along the minus strand of NC_080387.1, from coordinate 659,461 downwards.
GATCAAGACCCATTTTGCTTAGTATTGGTGCAAACCGTAGTTTCTATCATTTTCCTCTTTTGATGACTCTCATTTGGTTTGTGGTGGATATTTTGACATCTTTTTCTCCAGATACTTGTGCTTCTTTTGATAACTTGATCTTCTTCTCAATCTTAGAATGAGACATATTCGGCGTCACATAATCAACTCAAATCATAATTTGATGATATAAATCGAAAAGAGTCAAACACAACTTATGACTGAACCTAGAAATTATCTAAGCTGCCTACGTATTTGAAAGGGATCAAGTCAAAACGTAGTTCATAAGATCAACAAGTGTTTGAAAATGGGTGCCGTGCACAGTTTATATACATGCGGGCTAGGAGTAACATGCAGTTTAGGCTCGTGCGTCAAGGAGCTGTCTTCATACACTCCATTTTGTTGCTTTTCTCCATTTCTGCTTTTTCATCTAACTCATTTTTTTGGCTTTTCTGCTTTTCTATTTTTTTTTGGCTTTTTCTGTTTTTTTGTTTTTTTGTTTTTTTTGTTTTTGTTTTTTTTTTTTTGAAGAACTATATACATATGTTCATGCTTCCTTCTCTACTATTATTCAGGGATAGTAGCGTTTCAAAAACTTGCCGTTGATAGGCCCGATTCTGACGTTGTCATCTGAAAGAAGCCTATACGCCCCATTTGTATAAACTTCCTTGACAACATATGGGCCGTCCCATCTTGATATGAATTTGTTTCCAACACGGTGAGTGACAATAATTGGCCTCCTTACAGCGAGGACCAGGTCTCCAACTTGAAAAGAACGTACTCGCACCGTTTTGTTGAAAGATCTTGAAAGGCGAGCTTGATAGTATTTCAATTTTTGCTGGGCTTCTAGTCTCTCTTCATCCAGAGTTTCCAGTTCTTTGGGGCTCAAGTGCGAATTCTCTTCTCCAACGACCATTTTCTCGCAGGAGGTGATATGGTTTGCTGTGACAACGTCTTCATCCTTTCGGCGAGGATCTTTGCAATCAAAATACGTCTTTATGCTTTTATTTCTCTGGCGTATGAAGGCCATATTCTCTGCAACGCTTGTTGTGATAACGCCACTTCTAACGAGACTTGCAATTTCACGGGGCTCTTGACTTTGAGTAGTATGAGGAACTGGATTACTAGCACTATTAGTAGTGTAGTAAGAGGAAGCCACACTTTCTCTATCTTCTTCATCTATGGCATCTCGTGTGAAGATGGTGGTCTTCATTTGAGCTTTCATTTCTTTCCCACATGACATAAGCAAAGTGGTGTATCTTTTCATTCGAGGAGGGATCAAACTTCTCCATTTCTCTGTTATGTGTAGTTCATCACTCCATTTTGTCTTGCTTCGTTTCCATGATTTGCCTTTGCCAAGTCTTTTAAAGACAGATACTCGTTGAGCTTCTCTTCTACCCATCCTTCTGAAAACAGAAACCCTTTGAATGTTTGACGATTCCAGGGTTTGTTGGGTGCTAACATAGTTAGTGGAAGCTCTTTTGATGGCGATACGAACGGGACTCTGCGCTGTATATCCCAAACCTGCTTTGGAGTTTTGGCCCGCGTTATTAGTCTTTTCCAAATGAGACTTTGACATAGAGCTTTCTTGAGGATTGTATCCAGCATTCACGAGGAGTTTATATGCCTTCGGACCAAAGTGCTTTGAGAGTTCTTTGTTTGAGAGATCTTCATGATCTGTGACGCCACTTCGCTTTGGTCGGACAAACACTTCAAATGGTTGGAGAATTGGCTTCTTGGCATCAATCTTCGTTAAAGGCATGGTGAATCCTTCCATCTTCAGAAAAGATTCTTTCTTCTTTTTCTCCTGGCAAGATCCCGACTCGTCATGTGATGTATCATCTTTCACCATTGAGACTTTGGTTCTTTCCAAATAGAACTTAGCATCAGCAAAATGTGACTCTACTTCCGTAAATGGCTTTTGATCACCAGCCACTTTTCTTACGGCTCCATTTTGATAGTACTTGAAGCATTGATGCAATGTAGAAGGAATGACACCGTTTTCATGAAGCCACGGTCGCCCTAGAAGCATGTTGTAGGATGTCCTTGCATCAATCACATGAAACAACGCCGTGGAGTCCATGTCCTGCATCTGCAATCGTAGCTTTATAGTACCAAGAGCTCTTTGTCCTTCATGGTTGAAACCTTGAATCATTAATCGGCTATTTGATAGCTCGTTTTCTTGAATTTCTAATTGTTTCAAAGTCCTTAGTGGTAAAATATTAACCGCCGAGCCTCCATCGATGAGAATTCGATTGACCTTCTGCTCCTGTGTATAACAACTCACGAACAATGGCCTGTTATGAGGTTCAGATCCAAGCTGCAAGTCTTCATTGGAGAATGTGATTGCCAATACATCATCATCTTCATCCATATTTAGCTCAGGTTCTTCATCTACTTGATTGGATGTATCATACAGAGCTCCAATACCTTCTATTATGTCATTCAAGTCGGTGGAGACCATATTTACAGTAGTAGCATCTTCTTCAAAAGATATTTTCCCTTCTCGAGCTAACCGCATGACCTTGTCTTTGAAGATGAAGCAATGATGTATGGGGTGCCCAACCAGACGATGGTATTTGCAGTAACTTGGATCGTCTGTCCTCCCTGCTTCATTTGGTCGCTTCATTTCTGGCAACTCGATAAGCTTTTCTTTGAGCAGGTCATCAAAAATTCCTGAAACATCAGAGTCTAAGAATGGATATTGTTTTTGTTGCATTTCTTTCAAGGTAGGTCTTCTTTGCCCCACTGTAAACACAAATTTTTGTATTTCAATTTGATAAAATACAAAATGGGTTACAAAGATAATTTGATAGATTTGAAGATAGATTTATGCGGGTTGCAATCTCTAGTTAATCCTCTGATTCTTCTCTTCCATTTGATTCTTGAACAAGCTCGAAGGTTATTGAAATACTTGATTTGATGACGCCAATCCAAGGGACTTAAGTCGTGATTTTGGATTGAACGTTGAATTTGATTTGATTTGAGAAGAACGTCCTTAGAATTTTGTAAGAACGCCTTGAAGCTTTCGAACTTGATTTGATTTGATTTGAAGAACGTCCTTAGAATTTGTAAGAACGCCTTGAAGGATTTGATTTGAGGAAGATCGTTCTTGGAATTTGTAAGAACGCCTTGAAGCTTTGGGATTTGGTTGATTTGATTTGAGGAAGATCGTTCTTGGAATTTGTAAGAACGCCTTGATCACTTGAAGATTTGAAGGTTTGATCACTTGAAGATACTTGAAGAATACTTGAAGACTTGATAGAATTCTTGAAGACACTTGAAGAATACTTGAAGGTTTGAATAGAATTCTTAGAGATGCTTGAAGTTCTTCAATTCTTCCAAGACTTCACTTGATACTTGATAGAATTCTTTGAACTCCTCAATCTTCCACTTCAACTTGCGATACTAGAGAGGATTCTTTATGCTCTTCGATCTTCCACCCCTTCAAGTCGTGATAATGAGCACCCCAACACCTCTATTTATAGATTTTAGAGATGGGCTTCATGGGCTTTATGAGCTTTGGGCCTTCATGCATGGGCCTTAGGGCTTTAAGTGGCCAATAAGCCCATTAATTCATTTTATTAAATATTAATCATATATATCTATTTAATTAGGAATAAAATCCCATTTAATAAAATAGAAAATATAATTGAATATTTAATTCATGAATTTACACGTGGCACGATTTAATTCGACGACAAATTTAATTGTCTACAAATTGCCCCATCGAGACTTGTTTATGGACGAAATGCCTTTGGTAATAGACGAGTCTCGAAATTTATTTTTTGATAATTTAAACTCTTATCGAGGTGTTCTTGAATTTCTTTGGATTTATAAATAGTTTATACTCGTATTTAGGAGTTCTTCATTTGATTTTGGAATTTTAAATAGTTTATACTCGTATTTAGGAGTTCTTGAATTTCTTTGGATTTATAAATAGTTTATACTCGTATTTAGGAGTTCTTGAATTTCTTTGGATTTATAAATAGTTTATACTCGTATTTAGGAGTTCTTTATTTGATTTTGGAATTTTAAATAGTTTATACTCGTATTTAGGAGTTCTTGAATTTCTTTGGATTTATAAATAGTTTATACTCGTATTTAGGAGTTCTTGAATTTCTTTGAATTTTGTAAATAGTTTATACTCGTATTTAGGAGTTCTTGAATTTCTTTTGAATTTATAAATAGTTTATACTCGTATTTAGGAGTTCTTGAATTTCTTTTGAATTTATAAATAGTTTATACTCGTATTTAGGAGTTCTTGAATTTCTTTTGAATTTATAAATAGTTTATACTCGTATTTAGGAGTTCTTGAATTTCTTGAACTTTGTAAATAGTTTATACTCGTATTTAGGAGTGCTTCAATTTGAATTTGAATTTGTAAATAGTTTATACTCGTATTTAGGAGTCCTTGAATTTCTTTGAATTTTGTAAATAGTTTATACTCGTATTTAGGAGTTTTTGAATTTTGTAAATAGTTTATACTCGTATTTAGGAGTTCTTGAATTTCTTTGAATTTTGTAAATTGGCTACAAATTCTTGGCGCAACTTTAGACATTGCAGCCTATTAATTAATGCTTTACTTGAAGTGGGCAAAAATCATAGCCACAATTCCAAACTTCACGTTTGTTTTTTTTTTTTTTTTTAAAAAAAAAGCCATATAATTTTTTCGGCCAATTCCCTTTCTTCCAGACTTTTAGAAAATGATCCAACAATTTTCCTCCAATTTAAAGATGAGTGGCCCATCACCGATTAGTGATTACACCCACTAACACCACTCCACTAAAGGGGAATGAATCCACTGCCACTTTTATCTTTGTCTTCAAGTTTCTGCCAACTATTGTTGAACAGCTGTGGAGGTGTCTTTGTTTGCATTTAATGAAGTCCCTTTTAAGCTTTAACAGCTTGTTTGAAGGGCCTTTCATAGCTGGAAGAACAACTAAAACTCCACTCTTCGTACACTTTTTTTTTTTTTTGAAGTTTGCCTATAAATAGAGACAATGTTGCCACTCTTCCTCATTCACCAATTCCCTTAGTAGTAGATTTCAGTAGCCGTTCACATTTCCGCTACTAACAGTAGGAAATTTCCTCTTCTTTCTTTCCGATTTCTTCTCTCCACCTTGATCTTCTCTTAACCTTGCAGTAGATTATCTTCTCCATATATATTTTAGAGATAGAACTATGTCACTTCACTCTTTCTCTTTTTGTTTGTTTTAGCTTCAACGCCGGAATGTCGTCGGCGACGAACTTACAATGCCTTGCTTTTATTTGATGTTCAGCTCTTTTCCGGCGAAGTTACTACCGTAACGGAGTAGAGGTTCGAGCTCGGAGCTGCTACGGTGTTGGTGATGGAAAGGCGTAAGCTTTGGGTCGGCGAAGGAACAATGTCGGCAGCGACGTGACCGTGCTTCATCAAGGTAAAACTCCTTTGTAGTTTCTCTTATATTGTTTTCGAGCTTTTAAATTGTGTATAGCGTGCTCCTTTCAACTGCTTCGCATGCCTACATTTTGTCTTCGCATTGCCCATTTGAGCTGCACTTTGGAGTAGCTGCCTCAATCTCTTTCGTGTATCCCTTCTTTTGCTGAGTATATTTAGTTCCAAATTTTAGTTCAAATGCCCAGAGCCGATTTTAGCAGCTCCATTTCTTGTATTGTTCTTCCCAAACTCAGTGGCTACTTTCTTAACTCCACAGCTATTGTCCTCTACGAGAAAAGCGCAGAATCTGGCGGATACAACAAAGCACAAGCTCGTGGTTTGGGTGACTAACATGGTGGAGTGAGTTGCTTTGATCGCATCGAGCGTGGAGAGAAGCGGCAGTGAGAGCGGAGACCGCTGCTACTAATGGCGGGAGATGGAGGTACGGTAGTGTTGGAGGTTGGAATCGCCGGATTTCCATCAAAGGCGACACGACGGCTGCAATTTCAGAGAGACGGATAGAAGCAGCAGCAGTTCATGGTAACTCCAGCAAGAGGTGGTCGGTGGGCCATGTTAGTTCTTGCTGATTTTTTTTTTACCAACGGCGGCGGTATTTTAAAGAGATGGAGACGGCTTCTTGCCGGATTTCAGGAACCACTAGGCACGAGGGTGCAGGTGAGGGCTCGTCATCTTCTTTCTTTCTTGTCACGTTTCTTCCATATCTTACTTCTCCTTCGCCGGTGGCGGAGGCGGCGGCGCGGTGAACTCGTGCTTGTTGAGAGCCTCCTGAATCAAGAGCTTGAATTCGTCGAGAGCTTTCTTCTCTGGATTGACGAGGTCATCGACTTTGTTGCTCTCCTCTTTAAAGGAAGCGGATTCAGCAACCTTCTCATCCGCCGTCGCCGCTTCATCTTTCTCCTTCTCCGCAGGCGCCGCCACCTTTTTCGGCTCGGGTTCGGGCTCCGGCTTGCGGGGGCACGTCCTTCTCCGGGGCAGCGGGCTTCTCCGCCACCGGCACCTCCTCAGCCGCGCATGCTGCCGCCTCGGGAGCCACCGTCTTCTTGGTTTCCTCGGCCTGCGGTTCTGTCCTATAACCCACAAACCCAAATTGCCGACTCTTCCCATCCTTGGTGCGCATAAGCTTGGCATCTGTCACTTCCCCTTTCTGGGAGAAGAATTCTCTAAGATGGTCCTCCACTACATACTTGGGCAAGTTTTTCACACAAACTCGCGGCATGATTTGCGGATATTGTTCTTATACAAAATAAGAAGCAAAAGGCTGTAAGACTGCAAAACTCCACGCCGCACAGATAGCTTCAACGAGATAGACATACGCGGGCAGCGCAGAAAGAGACGGAAGGCGGTTGTTGTGATTACGAATTAGGTCGCGATTTCTCGGAGAGACAGAGAGGGAGAGGGAGCTTGTCGTGCGGCAGCTGCTGGTGCGGCTGGAGGGCGCTCTGCTCTAGTGCTGTGGACGACGACGACAGCTGTTTGGATGTTGCGGGCGGCGGCAAGAGAGAGAGAGAGATGAGTTCGCGTGCGTGACTCATGAGCAGGAGGCAGTAGCAGCAATTAGGATTTAGGAGAGGGATTTTTGAGGAGTGAGAGAGAAGTGTCGGTCGACGATTTGAGGCGTTGGCCCTGGATATTGGGCTGAATCCCTACTTTTGGGCTGTAGAGAGAATTGGGCCCCTATTTTTCATAGAGAGAGTGAGCTTGGTGGGCCTTTCATTTGTGTAGATATATAATTTTAGTCATGAGCTCGACTAGATCTCATTTTTCCATTCAATGACTTGAAGTCACATTTTTATTTTGATGCAAATAAATTTCTAAATCTGAATTCTGCTTCTTCTTTTTCTTGCAGTTAGTGGCCCTTCGAACTTAATGATGACGACCTGCAGAAGACCGTTGCACTGTTCCATCACTGTATTCAAGATTGGTGTAGTCTTATCAACCAACTTCATGGCGGATTTTGCCCCAAACAAGATGCTTTGAGTATTTGCAAAGTTTGGAATCTATTGTCATTTTTCTTTCAGTCTTGACATCTCCATCAACCCGACTAAAGACCATCCTCAGAGAGTTATCCAAAAATCTGGCAGCAGCCCATCTAAGACCTTATTTGAGTGGTGTTTACTTTGCACTTCAGGTGGCTCAACTGGCTTTTAATCAGATTTCGGGTGCGCTCGGATCTGGGCCATTGTGAGTCCAACCTTTGAAGATTGCTGGTTACATCTTCTATTTGCGTGTATCTGAGCAGGCTCAACGCCAGATGACTCAATTCTTTGACAGGTCTTGGGTGCGCTCAGACTTGGGATTGTTCGAGTCTGGTTTGAGTGAGGTTGTCATGTTTGGCATCTCACGAAGTTGGGAGAATTCTGCACAGCGACTCGAGAAGATTGAGTCTTCTCTTCTTGATGCTTAAGCCAAGGAGAATGAAGCCATCGTCAGAATTGTTTTGATCAAGGAAGAGCTTGCTATGATAGAGATGTGGGAGATGAAGATGACGTTGTTCTTCAAGCAAGATAGTGCCTCCTTTCATATTGCCCGAGGTGCAATCCCATAATTCAAAAGAGAGTTTGACAAACATAAAGTTGCACATGTTGATGAGGAAATGCTGCGAAATTTTGAAGACTTCAGAGTCACTTTTGATCTCTGCTCAGAGAACTTTGGAGGATCAAGACCCATTTGCTTAGTATTGGTGCAAACCGCAGTTTCTATCATTTCTCTCTTGATGATTCTTATTTGGTTTGTGATGGATATTTTGACATCTTCTCCAAATGTGCTTATATTGCTTTTGATGGCTTGATTTTCTTCCCAATTTGAGACATATTCGGCTTCACATAATCAACTTGAATCATAACTTGATGATATAAACTGAAAAGAGTCAAACACAATTCATGACTGAACCTAGAAATTATCTAAGCTGCCTACGTACCCTTTTGAAAGGGATCAAGTCAAAACGTAGTTCATAGAATCAACAGGTGTTTGAGATTGGGTGCCGTGCACAGTTTATACTCATGCGGGCCAGGAGTAACATGCAGTTTAGGCTCGTGCGTCAAGGAGCTGTCTTCATACACTCCATTTTGTTTGCTTTTCTCCATTTCTGTTTTTTCATCTGACTCATCTTTTTGGCTTTTCTGTTTTTCTATTTTTTTTTTTTTTGCTTTTGCTATATATATATATATATATATATATATATTTTTATTAAACTATATACATATGTACAAGCTTCAACTTCTACCACCCTTCAAGGATAGTAGTACTTCAAGAACTTTCCGTTGAGAGTGATAACAATTGGCCTCCTTGCAGCGAGGGTCATGTCTCCAATTTGAAAAGAGGGCGCTCGCACTGCTTTGTTGAAGGATCTTGAAGGAAGAGCTTAATAGTATTCCAATTTTTGCTGGACTTCTAGTCTCTCTTCATCCAGAGTTTCCAGTTCTTTGGGGCTTAAGTGCGAATTCTCTTCTCCAACGACCATTTTCTCGCAGGAGGTGATATGGTTTGCTGTGACATCGTCTTCATCTTTTCGGCGAGGATCTTTGCAATCAAAACACGTCATTATGCTTTCATTTCTCTGGCGTATGAAGGCTATATTCTCTGCAACGCTTGTTGTGATAACGCCACTTCTAACGAGACTTGCAATTTCACGACGCACTTGACTTTGAGTAGTATGAGGAAGAGGAACTGGATTACTAGCACTATTAGTAGTGTAGTAAGAGGAAGCTACACTTTCTCTATCTTCTTGATCTATGGCATCTCGTGTGAAGATGGTGGTCTTCATTTGAGCTTTCATTTTTTTCCCACATGACATAATCAAAGTGGTGTATCTTTTCATTCGAGGAGGGATCAAACTTCTCCATTTCTCTGTTATGTGCAGTTCATCACTCCCTTTTGTCTTGCTTCGTTTCCATGATTTGCCTTTGCCAAGTCTTTTAAAGACAGATACTTGTTGAGCTTCTCTTCTACCCATCCTATTGAAAATAGAAACCCTTTGGGTTCTCCGATTGCTTGAAGATTCCAGGATTTGCTTGGTGCTAGCATAGTTAGCAGTGGCTCTCTTGATGGCAATTCGAATGGGGCTTTGCACTGTATATCCCAAACCTGCTTTGGAGTTTTGGCCTGCGTTATCAGTCTTTTCCAAATGAGACCTTGACATAGAGCTTTCTTGAGGATTGTATCCAGCATTCACGAGGAGTTTATATGCCTTCGGACCAAAGTGCTTTGAGAGTTCTTTGTTTGAGAGATCTTCATGCTCTGTGATGCTACTTTGCTTTGGTCGGACAAACCCTTCAAATGGTTGGTGAATTGGCTTCTTGGCATCAATCTTCGTTAAAGGCATGGTGAATCCTTCCATCTTCAGAAAAGATTCTTCTTTCTTTTTCTCCTGGCAAGATCTCAACTCGTCATGTGATGTATCATCTTTCACCATTGAGACTTTGGTTCTTTCCAAATAGAACTTAGCATCAGCAAAATGTGATTCTGCTTCCGTAAACGGCTTTTGATCACCAACCACTTTTCTTATGGCACCATTTTGATAGTACTTGAAGCATTGGTGCAATGTAGAAGGAACAACACCATTTTCATGAAGCCATGGTCGACCTAGAAGCATATTATAGGACGTCTTGGCATCGATAACATGAAGCAACGCTGTCGAATCCATGTCCTGCATCAGCAATCGCAACCTTATAGTTCCAAGAGCTCTTTGCCCTTCATGATTGAAACCTTGGATCATCAATCGACTGTTTGACAGCTCATCTACTTGGATTCCCAATTGCTTCAAAGTCCTTAGTGGCAAAATATTGACCGCCGAGCCTCCATCGATGAGAATTCGATTGACCTTCTGCTCCTGTGTATAACAACTCACGAACAATGGCCTGTTATGAGGTTCAGATCCAAGCTGCAAGTCTTCATTAGAGAATGTGATTGCCAATGCATCATCGTCTTCATCCATATTTAGCTCAGGTTCTTCATCTACTTGATTGGATGTATCATACAGAGCTCCAATACCTTCTATTATGTCATTCAAGTCGGTGGAGACCATATTTACAGCAGTATCATCTTCTTCAAGAGATATTTTCCCTTCTCGAGCTAACCGCATGACCCTGTCTTTGAAGATGAAGCAATCATGTATGGGGTGCCCAACCAGACGATGGTATTTGCAGTAACTTGGATCGTTTGTCCTCCCTGCTTCATTTGGTCGCTTCATTTCTGGCAACTCGATAAGCTTTTCTTTGATCAGGTCATCAAAAATTCCTGAAACATCAGAGTCTAAGAATGGATATTGTTTTTGTTGCATTTCTTTCAAGGTAGGTCTTCTTTGCCCCACGTCTCGGGAAGAGTTCTGATTGTCTCGTGAAGTGTTCTGGTTGCCTTCTTGTCCAGCTTCTCTCTTTAAGAATTTCACCGAAGTTGCCTTAATCGCCATGGATTCTCTCTTTGGTGTTTCATCGGATGGTTTGCTTCCTTTCTTGAATTCTGGCTTGAATTTGCGAGGTTCTCGGATGGGTGGTTCTTCGATCCCGCTTGCCATCATGCTCAACTCCATATCATGAGCTCTTGTAGCAAGTTCTTCGAATGTTCTAGGCTGGATTCCTCGCAAGATGTATTGCAAGCCCCAATGCATCCCTTGAATACACATTTCGATGGCAGATGATTCAGACAATCGGTCCTTACAGTTGAGACAAAGGTTTCTCCATCGGTTGATGTAGTCAATGACTGGCTCTTCTTTGAATTGACGCGAACTTGTGAGCTCCACCATGCTGACAGTTCTTCTAGTGCTATAGAAGCGGTTGAGGAACTCATGCTCCAGTTGTTCCCAACTATCAATTGAGTTTGATTCTAAGTCGGTGTACCAATCAAAGGCATTACCTTTCAATGAGCGAACAAACTGTTTGACCAAATGATCTCCATAAGTACCAGCGTTGTTGCATGTTTCAATGAAATGAGCCACGTGTTGTCTCGGATTTCCTTGGCCATCAAATTGTTGGAATTTGGGGGGCTGATAACCAAGAGGCATCCTCAAGTCGTCGATTCGCCGAGTATATGGCTTGGAGTAGATCAATGATGACTTTGAGTTTCTAGCAGAGTTACTCTTCATTGTTGCTTCGATGAACTCTTTGAGTTGGTTGATGGGAATGAGGCCACTAGACGAGAAGAGAGTGTCATTTCCTGAAGGCTTTTTTCCATCACTCTTTGGCTTATCTTTGGAGATTTCTTCATCGTTATTCTCTCCATCTTCTTCGCTTTCTTCGCCTTCCCTATCGTTGTTGGCGTGGCTTGAATCTCTTTTTTCTCCCTTTTCTCCTTTGAGCTTTACAATCTGGGCATCTTGCTCTTGGATGTGCTTGGTTAGAGATTCAACCATCTTTGTTAAGTTCAAGAGTTGTTCCTCCATGGTGGAAGTGTTTGTCATCATGACACTTGCATGGAGTTGATAATTTTCAATGGGGAATGTGAAGCTTCTCTTAGAGTTGTCATCTTCTTCATGGATAGATGGAAGATGAAAGATCGGCTTGGATACTCCTTGCATCGATTTTGATTTGCTTCGCGTTATCATACCGATGCTTGCCGAAGAAACTTTGGATGAAGCTGGAGCAGTTGCATTTGATTGAGTAGACATAGTTCAAGATTTTTGGTGAAGAGTAGAGATGAGAGGTAGAGATGTCCCACCGGGCGTGCCAAAATTTGTAAACACAAATTTTTGTATTTCAATTTGATAAAATACAAAATGGGTTACAAAGATAATTTGATAGATTTGAAGATAGATTTATGCGGGTTGCAATCTCTAGTTAATCCTCTGATTCTTCTCTTCCATTTGATTCTTGAACAAGCTCGAAGGTTATTGAAATACTTGATTTGATGACGCCAATCCAAGGGACTTAAGTCGTGATTTTGGATTGAACGTTGAATTTGATTTGATTTGAGAAGAACGTCCTTAGAATTTTGTAAGAACGCCTTGAAGCTTTCAAACTTGATTTGATTTGATTTGAAGAACGTCCTTAGAATTTGTAAGAACGCCTTGAAGGATTTGATTTGAGGAAGATCGTTCTTGGAATTTGTAAGAACGCCTTGAAGCTTTGGGATTTGGTTGATTTGATTTGAGGAAGATCGTTCTTAGAATTTGTAAGAACGCCTTGATCACTTGAAGATTTGAAGGTTTGATCACTTGAAGATACTTGAAGAATACTTGAAGACTTGATAGAATTCTTGAAGACACTTGAAGAATACTTGAAGCTTTGAATAGAATTCTTAGAGATGCTTGAAGTTCTTCAATTCTTCCAAGACTTCACTTGATACTTGATAGAATTCTTTGAACTCCTCAATCTTCCACTTCAACTTGTGATACTAGAGAGGATTCTTTATGCTCTTCGATCTTCCACCCCTTCAAGTCGTGATAATGAGCACCCCAACACCTCTATTTATAGATTTTAGAGATGGGCTTCATGGGCTTTATGAGCTTTGGGCCTTCATGCATGGGCCTTAGGGCTTTAAGTGGCCAATAAGCCCATTAATTCATTTTATTAAATATTAATCATATATATCTATTTAATTAGGAATAAAATCCCATTTAATAAAATAGAAAATATAATTGAATATTTAATTCATGAATTTACACGTGGCACGATTTAATTCGACGACAAATTTAATTGTCTACACCCACATCTCGAGAAGAGTTCTGATTGTCTCGTGGAATGTTCAGGTTGCCTTCTTGACCAGCTTCTCTCTTTAAGAATTTCACCGAAGTTGCCTTAATCGCCATGGATTCTTTCTTTGGTGTTTCATCGGATGGTTTGCTTCCTTTCTTAAATTCTGGCTTGAATTTGCGAGGTTCTCGGATGGGTGGTTCTTCGATCCCGCTTGCTGCCATACTCAACTCCATGTCATGAGCTCTTGTAGCAAGTTCTTCGAATGTTCTAGGCTGGATTCCTCGCAAGATGTATTGCGAACCCCAATGCATCCCTTGAATACACATTTCGATGGCAGATGATTCAGACAATCGGTCCTTGCAGTTGAGACAAAGGTTTCTCCATCGGTTGATGTAGTCAATGACTGGCTCTTCTTTGAATTGACGCGAACTTGTGAGCTCCACCATGCTGACAGTTCTTCTAGTGCTATAGAAGCGGTTGAGGAACTCATGCTCCAATTGTTCCCAACTATCAATTGAGTTTGACTCTAAGTCAGTGTACCAATCAAAGGCATTTCCTTTCAATGAACGAACAAACTGTTTGACCAAATGATCTGCATAAGTACCAGCGTTGTTGCATGTTTCAATGAAATGAGCCACGTGTTGTCTTGGATTTCCTTTGCCATCAAATTGTTGGAATTTGGGGGGCTGATAACCAAGAGGCATCCTCAAGTTGTCGATCCGCTGAGTATATGGCTTGGAGTAGATCAATGATGGCTTTGAGTTTCCAACAGAGTTACTCTTCATGGTTGCTTCGATGAACTCCTTGAGTTGGTCGATTGGGATAAGGCCACCAGACGAAAAAGGAGTATCCTTTCCTGAAGATTTTCTTTCATCATAGTTTTCCTTGTCCTTGGAGATTCTTTCATCGTTATTCTCTCCATCTTCTTCGTCTTCTTCATCTTCCCTATCATTGTTTGCGTGGCTTGATTCTTCTTTTTCTTCCCTTAGCTTTGCAATCTGGGCATCTTGATCTTGGATATGCTTAGATAGAGATTCGACCATTTTTGTTAAGTTCAAGAGTTGTTCTTCCACAGTGGATGTGTTTGTCATCATGACATTCGCGTGGAGTTGATAATTTTCCATGGGAAACATGAAGCTTCTTCTGGAGTTGTCATCCTCTTCATGAATAGATGGAAGACGGGAGGTCGACTTGGACACCTCTTGCATCAATTTTGCTTTGCTTCGTGTAATTACACCGATGCTTTCCGAAGAACCTTTAGATAAAGCTGGAGCAGTTGCATTTGGTTGAATAGACATTGTTCAAGAGTTTTGGTGAAGAGTAGAGATGAGAGGTAGAGATGTCCCACCGGGCGTGCCAAAATTTGTAAACACAAATTTTTGTATTTCAATTTGATAAAATACAAAATGCGTTTACAAAGATAATTTGATAGATTTGAAGATAGATTTATGCGGGTTGCAATCTCTAGTTAATCCTCTGATTCTTCTCTTCCATTTGATTCTTGAACAAGCTCGAAGGCTCTTGAAATACTTGATTTGATGACGTCAATCCAAGGGACTCAAGTCATGATTTTGGATTGAACATTGAACTTGATTTGATTTGAGAATTTGTAAGAATGCCTTGAAGCTTTTGAACTTGATTTCTTTGGATACTTGAAGATCACTTCAAAGATTCGCAGAAATACTTGAAGATTTGAAGAAATACTTGAAGATTTGAAGATACTTGAATACTTGAAGATTTTGAAGGATACTTGAATATTTGAATGATACTTGAAGATTTGAATACTCAAACAATTGAAGATTTGAAGGAGACTTGAATGCTAGATAGAATTCTTCAAGATACTTGAATACTTGGAAGAATACTTGAACTCTCCAATTCTCCACCTCTTCCACTTATGATACTAGAGAGAATTCTTTGTGCTCCTCAATCTTCCACTCCTTCAAGTTGTGATAATGAGCACCCCAAGCCCTCTATTTATAGACTTTAGAGATGGGCTTTATGGGCTTTATGGGCTTTGGGCCTTCATGCATGGGCCTTAGGGCTTTAGGTATCCATGAGCCCATTAATTCATTTATATCAAATACTCCCTCCGTCCCTAAAATAACTTCCTCTTTTTCCATTTTGGGACGTCCTCCAAATAACTTCCTCTTTCTTTTTTTCCATTTTTAGAAACCTACCCCACCACTAATAATACTTTATTTATTCTTACTTCTCACTTTTCACCACTCTCAATACTAATTATAACACTTTTCACAACTTCCAATAATAATTATATCACTTTTTCTCCACTATCAATACACTTTACAACTTTTTATTAAAACCCGTGCCGTCCCCAAAGAGGAAACCATTTCAGGGACGGAGGGAGTATTAATTATATATCTATTTAATTTAGGAATAAAATCCTATTTAATAAAATAGAAGATATAATTAAATATTTAATCCATGAATTTACACGTGGCGCGATTTAATTCGACGACAAATTTAATTGTCTACAGCAGGTAAATACTAAGCTCAGCTTATTCAAATCCAGTGCATGCATCATACCATCGATCACATGTTTGAATAAAAATACAGAGTATACAGATGACTATATGCATAAAGGGACTTAGCAATCACACCAAGTTAGTTTATATACATGTTCTTCATGAGACAAATGCATTAAGAACTCTTATCAAACAGATGCAATCACATGCCTTTAGTAATATAGGAGCCAACAGAGTTGAGTTATGAACTGCCAAAAACTAGAAGTTCTTCTTCACAGCAGAGTAGTACTGAACTTAGCATTTAGGAGGGGAGGGAGGCTTATTCAAGGTATTTTGTTGTACCTGATTTTCATTGAACGGGGACGGATGCCGGTTTGATGTCGACGCTAACCGCGAGGAAAAGAGAGGGAGGCTAGGGCTCAACGGAGAGGCTAGTTTTGGCCAAGGAAAGCGCGGCGGCGCTGGAATGCTTAACAGCGGGGCCTCGCCGGAACCGGATGGGCGAAGCAGCAGATTGAGTTTGAGAAGAGGATTAGGGCTCTGTTTCGTTTCCAATTGACAATGTGTGTTTTCTGAAATTTGGGGATCGGGAGGAAAAGCACGAGAAGAGAGGTGGGACGAAGGGCGTGACGGCAGGGAAGATGAGGACGCCAAATGGCCGTCGCCGGCGGCGCGGCTTTCAGAGGCGGCGACTTGAGAGAGAGAGAGAGAGAGATCGCAAAACAGGGAGAGAATGCAAGAAAGGAATGGCGACAATCAGTCGCCGGAGTTGAGAGAAGAAACGTCGGATTTCAGAGTGGCGGAGGCGGCCGTTCGCCGGAGCTAAAAAAGTCAGCGGCGGCGATGAATTTGGCATGAAGGAGAGAGTGCTGATCCTTTCAGCCGTTCCTGACTAAAAAAAAAAAAGAAGAGGTGGGCCTCTTGCTTGGGCTGAATTTATTCCTTAAGGTGGGCCGAAATGTTGGGCTGGATATAATTAGAAAAGGGCTTACTTATTTCCTTAAATGAGCCCAGGTTTGATATTAAGTAGAGTAGACTGATTAGAATTCATTGAATTGGGCCTTTATTATTTCTCCTATATTTAAGTCTAATTGAAATCAGTTCAACACTCATTAGTTTATTAATTTCTGATTATGGATTAAATAGAGTAGATCTATTTAATTAGTATGTGGGTTAGAATACTCTAAGATGAATGAATATATTAAGATTAATTATCCGATACCCTAAGACGAGCTTTAATCCTATAATTCGATTATTATTTAAGGAATATGAGCCATGCATATTTATTTTACGCATTCTCATTTATTTGAGAATTTTCTTCGAGCTAAGGTTTGACCTTATGTTCTCGCATTAAAGGTTAAGTGCAAGGGTAAGAGCTAGTCAAGGAGTTACTGAACTGTAGCAAAGATTTGCTATCAGGTGGGTTTACTTTCATATATATTGAATGAGTTAAATGTTATGTTTCAACAAGTTATTTCATTTCAAACCTTTGAACTGAAATTATTTTAAGTATTGTCTTGTCATAAATGTTTCAAATTTTAGTATGATATCTATCTGCTTTGGCTTTGCCAATGATGCAATCGAATTCGGGTCCTGAGCAGTTGATAGCTATCCTGTCAGGACTAGTGTACACCAGTGACCGTGAGTCATCTAGCGGGTTGGCCGGTCAAGTGTTTGTGAGAGGTGGCCACCTCTCCGGCACACAGTTCCAGATATGATAGATTACAAGAGAACTTAGTCTGATCAGACGAATTTTAAGAATCACAAATGAATTTAGTAAGCTTGGGCCTTTTAGCTAAAACTCCCTTGCTGTACTGTTTATGATGGCATGACAATTTATAGTTTTTATGCAATCATGTGTATATTTAGGCATACGTGCCCACTGAGTACTCTCGTACTCAGCCCTGCATATATTTCTAAATGTACAGGTTGAGCAGTGGCTGATGAAGATGAAGTGAAGAGCGGAGCTTTTGTCATAAGTTAAATGAATGAACTCTTGGATACATGTCTTCATACATGTGATCAGATTATGTTATTCCACTGCGTACTCTTAGGTTTTATGTCCTTTTAGTTTAGTCGGATTCATCTGAACTTACAAGTCTGTTTGAGTCTTTGTGACTAAACATCAGTTATATTATGAATTTTTCCTTCTTTAACAATTATTTTAGTTCGATCCTTTATTATTTGTTCACTCTCTTTCTATCGCCGTTTATAACTGTGTCCTTAGTTACGATTTTCTGGCTTAATTATCCTTAATTAAGTCTGGTCGTGACAATAAATTATTTAAGAGCTCATATATATTGTCTTAATAGCTTATAAATTGTAAAGTATTTGAATAATTAAGCCTAAAATACTATTTCCCACGGAACAGCTCGATCGGTTCTCTCTTAAGTTAAATAGAGAAAATCATAACTAGAGTGAGAAAATTGAAGATAAATAAAATCGCAAATTCTTCTGTACAGCCGATCTGCAGTCATACCGAATTTAACCCGTTTTCACCCAATCTGCATCAATACCATATATAACAATTCTTAACAAATAAATGCAATAGTAAGACTTTGGTGCAATGGCTCCAGCTCCACCACTTTCCCTTATTCCAAAAGGTGGGGGGTTTGAAACCATTTACATGCATTTTTTAAGTTTTGTGTCCTTTTTTTTCTTCTTTTGTAAGTTTTTTGTTTTCTTTTCTTGTTTTTTTTTTTTTTACATTTTTTCTTTTTGCGGTTTTGTTTCCTTTTTTTGTTTTGTTTTTACATTTTTTTTCTTTTCTTGTTTTCTTTATTTTTTTGTATTTTATTGTAGTAACCCGCTCTCTTAATTATATTTAAGATTAGTAATGCGATAATTAATTATTGCATCTTTCAGTGATGAAACCCAATGTTGATCTATGTTTGTTTTCGACTTATGATTTTGAGTTATATAAAACTTAAAGCAGAGTTATTATTTTATTTCGCGTGAGAAACCGCGATAAGGATTATTGAACAATCAATAATTTTTATTCCAAGTTCATAACTGACTTAGCAAAGTCATGTTATTTAGTAGAAATATTTTTTATATTATTAGTTGTTATTATTTTTGTACTTGTTTAAGTCGTGAATTTATTCCCGCTTGTGAGGAGAATTAAATCTTCGGATTTAATTTAGATATTAGATGAGCAAACGAATTTAAATCTACATATTTAATTTAGAATTATTTTTTACAGTCTATCGATATTAATATCAAGCAGATACACCATCACACGTTACATATTACAGTTATAAAAATTCTTTTCTATACTCCTATTACACACCGGCTGCATCATCAAAGGTGAATGAGTAAAAGAAAGAAGAAAAGAAATAGGAGAAAGAAAGGAAATAGGGAGGAAATAGGAGAAGAAACAAAAGAGAGAGGAGGCGTGCGTGTGTAAAGCAGCAACAGCTCTGCCACAGCCGCCCAACTCTACCAATCCCCTTCTCCCTACACCCTACCCCTATTCCTTAGCAGCTGCCAGCCGCCCCACTTCACCAATCTGTTAGTCAAAGGTTCTACAATTTTTTTTTTAGTTTGGCAGCAACTCTTTCCATTTTTGCTGCTTGCAGCAACATTCCCTTTTGTCAACATTTGCTGCCACTACACCCTACCACCTACTTAGCACAATCAAGTCCAAGCAACCCTTTGCCTTCTCTTAGTCTCAAACCTCCAGCCAGCAATCTCACTTCATTCTCCCCCATTCCACACTAAGGACTTTTGAGAGAGAAACGGGAGAATCCATTGCTGCTGCAAGACTTCAAATAAGGTAAGCCCTGACTTCAATCTCCTCCACCTGCTTCCATGATTCCACCTTCATTTGTTAAGAAAAACAATACATAATTCTATTTCAGTTTGTCTCCACGAGAATCAATAGCAACACAGCAGCCACCCAACAGTTTGAACATATCCAAGGTATTTCACTATCCCAAGTATTCAATCCAGTTCGCATTCATTACAAAACATGGCTAGTTTCGATTAATAAATGACCATAAGCATGTTAAACTTAGCAAAGTTACATGTTCTCTAAGGGATAACATCACTAGAATTAAGGACTAATAGAAAATAGAGGGAGACGAGAACTCAGCTTTTAGAGAAGGCGGGGCTACTGCCCTGTTTGTTCGGACCGAAGGACGTCGAGTGGGCGGCAACTCGCGGGGACAGCAACGTCGGCGGCGTCGAGCGGTGAAAGGCAGACGACTCCCGACCTCGGCGATGGCTCTCGCCGATTCTGGATTTCAGCAGCGGCGGAGTACCCTTCGCCCGAATCCAGCAGCAGCGTGGCGTCAGACCTCGGGGAATCGACGGAGGCGGCGAGAAACGCAACGGCTGCGGCAAGATTGAGAGTGGGCTGAGGACCAGAGCTCGACCTCTGCCTCGGGTGTGTGTGTGCGTGTTCCCGGAGCTTCCAGAAGGGAGAAGAGGTGAGGAATGGCGCCGGACTCAGGCTCTACACCGGCGGTGATTTCCGATTTGGGAGAAGGAACGACCGCGGCTCATCGAAAGTTCAGGGGCGGCGGCGGTGATTTCCGATTTGGGAGAATTAGGTCCCAAATTTTTGGGTGGCCTTCCTAAATCTGAGATACAGCAGCAGAAGCTCGGCCGGCACGGTCTTGCCGGAGCCGTTCGCGGCGGAACCGGCTGGAGACGGAGCGAGAGAGAGAGAAAGGGAGAGAGAGGCGTTCTGATTTTTTTTTTTTTTTGAGAAAGAGGAGTTTCGAGAGGAGAGAGTGAGATGGACGAGAGGCGCCGCCCTCGGCCAGGTGCGGCCGCGCCGGAGTCGCGGCGGCGGAAGCCTCGGCAGATTGAGATTTGGAGAATTGAGAGGAGAGTGCTGAGCGTGATTTGTAATACCCGGGCTTTTGATGAAGTGTTTAATTGCTTGAGTTTGAGTAATTAGGGTTTAGATCCATTGTTTGATTTACTTTGTAAAGATATGAGGAGTTATATAAAGTTTTCTTGTTATTTTTAAGATATTGAGATGTTATTTTGATGATGTGAGAATGACGTGGGATTTTATATCCGTAATTGAGTTTGAGTATTTGAATAATTCGTGATAATTATTTGAATGAAAACGATGAACTCGGAAGTGAAATCTGAGTCCGTTAAGACGTTTTTGAAATTTTTGACTTTTTGACGATGAATAGTAAAATTCGGCTATTTCGTCTTTTTGTCGACTTTCAAAATATTACGTGCACGTCGTCGAGAAATATTCTTAGTTTTTCGATATGAGTCCAATAATGAAAGTTTTTATTTATTTATTTATTTTGGACGATGAGTGAATAGTAAACCGGGATTTCTCGATAAACGAACCGAGCTCGTTTATCAGAATTTTGAGAACGAGTTTGCGTTTTCTATATTTATATAGAATAACGAGTGTAATGAAAGTGAGTAGGAGTTAAGAGGGCGAGTAACGAAGAATATGGGTAGTTAGTCGTTAAAACGAGACGAAACGAGATATTTAACGACTAAGTGGGATAATATACTATCTACCCTACCCTACCCTAACCACTCCACCAACCACCCAACCCCACCCACTCACACTAACACTCCACTCACGCTGCACACAACACACACACTAAAACACATTAGAAACACACACACTTCACGTTAACACCATTTCTTTGGTGTTGGAACTTTTGACCTCCGATTTGAGCACCGAGACGAGCGCCGATCATCTTTTCGATCATGTATCTAAGTAGGTAAGATCTCTACCTACGTTTTGATGGTTTTCTTTTCGATTTTCGTCGACGTCGAAAAACGTCGATTCTCGACTTTATTTTGAAACGACGTCGGATCGTCGTGAAATTTTAGTATGTTGTTCTTGGGTAGATGTTGAGCATGTTTAATGAAGGGAGTAAGAACGGAACGAACCATAGCTATGAAACCCATGAGGGCAGCCCCGTTTTTCACATATTAGCTTGTCTTTCGATTTTGTTTGATGGAATTGACTGGGTTTATGAATGTTTATATACTGGAAGCATGCTAATTGATTTATAATTTATGGATGATAATTGTTGAACGAAATTAAAACTGGAATTCTGTCAAAATTTTACAGCAGTTTCAAGCTTATGTTTCGATGAGTTTTCATTGCTTGATGGCTCTGAAATTTTAGTATGTTTATCTATGATATATGTATTTCGTCGCTGCAAAATTTCATGTCTTTTGGATGATGTTTGCTATTTTAAAGATATTTTGAAAAATCCTTGACAGAATCTGTCAACCGTTGGTAGACTTCATAAAAACGTTTATATCTATTAATCCATGAAGGATTTTGCATCACCGTTTTTTTTAAAACGAAACTAGACTTCAATACCTTTCTAAAAACATAAGATTTCGATTTTTATGACCTCTGAAACAGAGCAGTTTATTATTTCAAAAATGCCTTGTTCTGCTGTCATATTTTTCCAACTGTAAAAGTGTATGAGTTTCATTGTTTATTTGGTAGATCATATGAACGTTTTCTCTTGTAAAATTTTAACCAAATCTTCAAGGATACCTTTAGTTTTGGCTGATTAAATTTGATGAAATTTTATTAAGGTTTGCCTTGATTTCTAATGGCCTAAACAAAATTGGCAGAAACTGTCAATCTTTGACAGCCTGCACTAAAAGAGCAATATCTCCAAAAACCTTTAACCTTTTTGGTTAACTACCATTTTTAGAGTGAACTACACTTCATGAAGTTTTTGAGATCAATTGGTATGAGAGTTTATGATGATTGAGTTGGTTGTTATGAATTTTTAAAGATGACACAAAAACAGCAAAACTTTCTAGATAACAACTTGATTATATTTGTTTTGATGGATGATACGATATGACTAAATGGTGTGAGTTGTGAGAGTTTTGATTTACGCACATACGTGTTGGTATCTGACACTCGAACAATTGGCTTCGAGTATAAATGATAGTTTACTGATAAAGAGTTTTGATGATTTTGAATTGTTTGGTTTGCGTTGAAAAGATGTCAAGATGTTAAGTTTTGAGTCGAGAGACGAGTTCACGTAGTGAGATTCACGCGTTGAAATCTCGTGGCTGACATTATATATGAATAGGTCATGCCGAAATTTTTAATGAATACTTTGATATATCATCAAATAATCATTATAATTTCTAAGTGAAATTAGGATTTGAGTATAGTCAATTCTTGTTGACCCGTGATTCAAATACATGCCTAATGGAAAGTTTAATTTTCTAATTGGTTAATTAGATGAGATGAGAGTGAATAGATCTACTAAGAAAGTGGACTTTTCGATGTGTTAAATATTTCTTTTTAATTGAAGCGCTGCTAATTATAACATAAGGATGTTATAATTAATGAGTAATGACGAGAGATAATAATTGTTATTGATTAACAATCAAGAGAGATGAACATTAGAGATACTAATGTTTCATAAAAGAGATTAGATTGTTAATCGAGGTTTCTTTTATAACTTCTCATCAATTCTTCATAACGATGAAGGTCCTTTTGGGAAGTAACAACTTGAGGGAGAGAGTGACGTTACTCATTGATACAAAGACACAACGAGGTGGGCATTACTTTCATATATATCAAATGAGTTTAAATGTTACGTTCAAGCAAGTTATTTCATGACTAAATTAATTGAAGTTATTTCAAATATTGTCTTGCCATAAAATATTTAAATTTCAGTATGATATCTATCTGATGTGACTTTTATTATGCAATCGAATTCGGGTCCTGAGCAGTTGATAGCTATCCTGCCAGGACTAGTGTACACCAGTGACCGTGAGTCATCTAGCGGGTTGGCCGGTCAAGTGACCGTGAGAGGTGGCCACCTCTCCGGCACAAAGTTCCAGATATGATAGATTACAAGAGAACTTAGTCTGCAGACGAACTTTAAGAATCACAAATGAACTTAGTAAGCTTGGGCCTTTTTAAGCGAAAAACTCCCTTGCTGTACTGTTTATGATGGCATGACAATTTACAGTTTTGAAGCATGTATTTTTATACTTAGGCATACGTGCCCACTGAGTACTTTTGTACTCAAGCCCTGCATATATTTCTAAATGTGCAGGTTGAGCAGCTACCGATGGTGATGAAGTGACGAGTGGGACTCTTTTGTCTTATTATGTATTAATGAACTCTAGGGATACATGTCTTCATACATGTAATCAGAACCTTATTCCGCTGCGTACTCAGAAGTTTTATGTTATTTTGACTAAGTCGGAGTTATCCGAACTTACTAGTTATTTGAGTTTATACGACTAAACCTCCGTTATATTATAAATATTCCTTTTGTTAACAATGATGAAATGCGATCCTTCCTTGTTTGATTATTCCCCTTTCTACCCCGCTTCTAATCTCCCTCCATTAGTCACGGTTTCCCCGGCTTAATTATCCTTAATTAGGGCCGGTCGTGACATGATTGGAGATGAGAGAGAGGCCGATTTTGTGGGAGTATGGGAGTTGGGCCAATTTTTGGGCCTTGTATTATTTTTCCTTTGGGCCTCCCCTAATTTATTTCTATTGGGCCTCATCTATTTTACTTGGGCTATTTCATTTTATTCTTCCTTCGAGCTGCTTATTTATTTCATTTGGGCCCAGAGTTATTTAATAGTTTGGGCTGGTAGTTATTACATATTTGAGCTTATTATTTAGTTGATGGGCTGTCATGACTTTTAATTAAGGCCCACTTCTACGTATTTAATTATTTGGCTACCTTATGTTTGGGCCTTTTAATTATTGGATTATTTATATAAGCCCGATTCATGATCAGTCCTTAATAATCGATTAATTGGACTCAGATAGTTTTAATTACAGATTTCGTATTACGTAATTATTAAGTGATTAATTCGATTGAGCTATTTCCTTTTAATCGATTACAGAGCGAGATCTATTATAATTATCAAGTGGGATAAGAACACTCTAGATAAGCGGATTCATTATAGTTATTATCCGACCTCATGCGACGAGTCTCATTTAAGTTATTTAATTTATTTAATCCGAGAGTTAGGATTAATAGTAAAATTTCCCGGAGTAATAAGTCGGAATAAAGAATCATACATAAGAAGTCATGCATAGTTATTTTATACATTCTCATTCATTTGAGAATTATCATCGAGTTAAAGTCTTATATTATATTCTCGCAATAAAGGTCAGGCGCGAGAGTAAAAGCTATTCAGGAGTAACTAAGCTATAGCAAAGGTTTGCTTATCAGGTGGGCATTTCTTTCATATATATCAAATGAGTTTCATATTACAGTTGAACAAGTTATTTCATGACAAAATCTTTGAATTGAAGTTATTTCAAGTATTGTCTTGCCATAAAATGTTTCAATTTCAGTATGATATCTATCTGATGTGGCTTTGCCAAGTTATGTAATCGAATTCGGGTCCTGAGCAGTTGATAGCTATCCTGCCAGGGCTAGTGTACACCAGTGATCGTGAGTCATCGGGCGGGTTGGCCGGTCAAGTGTCCGTGAGAGGTGGCCACCTCTCCGGCACACAGCTTCAGATATGATAGATTATAAGAGAACTTAGACTGATCAGTCGAACTTTAAGAATCACAAAAGAATTTAGTAAGCTTGGGCCTATTTCACGAAAACTCCCTTGCTGTACTGTTTATGATGGCATGACAATTTACAGTTTTGAAGCATGTATTTTTGTACTTAGGCATACGTGCCCACTGAGTACTTTTGTACTCAGCCCTGCATGTATTTCTAAATGTGCAGGTTGAGCAGGCGATGGAATGGATCGGTGTTGAGCGGATTTTCCTTTTCAAGGTTATGTAATGAAACTTTGAGTATGCATCTCCATATGCATAACTCACACGTTTTTCCGCTGCAAATACTCTGACTTATTTATCATTTCTACTTGAACTTATTACTACTTTATCTTGATTAACTTTCATTTGAAGTCTAGTCGTTATGGTAGGCTCGTTTGTAAATTACCCAAGCGATTATATATATATATATATATATATATATATATATATATATCACTAGTTTGTTGTTGTTAATGTTGGTTACTTAGCAAATCCCTTAAATTTCTGTTTCTTATTGTTCACCCCAAGTCATAACCCCGGTTAACCCGTCATTGGGATATTGGGCTGTGACAGAGTGGTATCAGAGCAGTTCGTTTGCTCTGGCCCTAGAAACCTTATTATATAAAAAAAAAAAAAAGTCTAGTTTGATTCACTAGACATATGTGGGATCATACGACACCGCTCAACACTCCATTGCATCGTGCTCAATCAAGGAAAAAGGTAACTGCAATTACAACGTTTTAAAGATGTTATTGTTCTAAACTGTTTCATGAAGATGTTTATGTAAAGAGCATGCTATGATGAAATGTTGAATGTTTTGCCTTTCATTAAAATGTTGAATGTTTTGCCTTTCATGGCATATCATTACAGTTATGATGATATAATAAGAAGGATGATAGAGAATTGACACGTGCTTTCCCCAGAAAACATAGATTGCTATAAGTTGCATGATCACGATTCTAAAAGAACATAGACTGCTGGATTAGTAGGATATCTCTACAATCTAGATTCTTGAAGTAATGATTTAGAAGAATGATAGAGAACTTAGAGCATTTCAGCTTCCACAAGAAAACAATGGTTCTTTTGAACTACAAAGAGGAATGAAAAGACATGTACGCGTTGAAGGAAAAGCACGGAATGATGATACAAGATGAATTCAAGGCAAACGTTGCATCAAGGGTTTAAGCATAAGTCTCTACGTTCGAATGTTTACCCACGATGGAACATTGAATCGACTTATGTTACACGATAGATTATAAAAAGGGCGTGAATTGATTGTCTGCGGGTTATATATATATTTGTGACATACATGGGAAATGGGATCCGAGTCCACTAGAATAGAAGACCTTAAAATAAGTTTAGTTGTCTTAATGAAACTTATGTTTTGTTATGCGTAGTATGTTCATAACCGTGTACCTTTAAGAGTTTTGTGTCTACTTACGTATAAGAAGACTCAGACTTGCCCTTATCTATTAAAGATAGTTAAGTTCAGACTTATTCCGATGGTTAGGAGAGCTCCGTGTTTGACCCCAGCAGAGACTACCCGGGCATATCAGGATTTTAGTATAGCTTTTGACGACGACATAAGAGTTGTTATAGCTCAGTATACACGCCTTTGGACTGTTGCTCATGTCTTTAGGACTACAAGTTATATAAGAAAATATGGTTCGACTGTCTGTATGTAGACCCTTGGGGAATAAGAGTCTAGTTCAATAGGACTAGAACCTTAAGTTTGAGCTTTAAGCTGCCACTACGAACTTGAGTTTTATTATGAATAGTTGTCCACGGCTTTCTAAGTTCGGGACGATGTTTTCCGTGTGACTGGGAGGTGATGATGTTGGACCTGGCCAGTCCACATGATCCAGATCTCAGTAGACGTCTTTTGAGTTTATAAACTCCTGTATTTCAACTTCAGTTTAAAAATCAGATGGGTTCTCACTCTAGGTCATTTTGTTCGACCTGGTAGTTACTCTCTTCTACCCTCTGGTTATTTATTTGAGTCTCTTGAACAAATTTTCCGCAACACTTTATTATGACATCATTTGAGATTTGAGCTTTTGCAACTTTTGAATTGCCCTAGTAGACTCTTTTGAGGTATACGACTAAGAAGTGTTAGTATATTGACTTAGTAAGTCACCCAAACTATAGCTTGGTAAACTGTCCATCAGTTGTGTCTAAAATTAGTTGATATTAGTTCTTCTCCTATGATTATTATCAACCATACATTTTGTTAGCAATTTAGAGTACAAACCGTAATGTAGGGTTTCAGTACAAGGACTTGAGTTGTTTTGTCTATGATGATTTTACGATTGAATCCTTACACATGTAATATGTGGCAAGGAGTGTGTTGATTATCGCTTTTCTCTTGAAAATAGAATGTCGTGTAGACGAGGAACTAGAAACAAGGTGGGGACAGAAATGAACCATTACGAAAGGTTGAGGAACTTTTTCTCGAGTAAAGCTTGTTTTATTTATTAAAACCAAGAATCTAGTTGAGGGTAAACTCTAGATTAAGACGATGAAGAGAACCTTTGATTTTCCTTGTACCGCACGAAAATGACTTCATGTGTCGCATTCCAGTTGACTAGATCTACAGATTTTGGTGGGAGGCCAAAAGAAAGGTAATGACTCCTCAATAGTTGGCAAATTTGCCTTGGGAAGACTTTAAGACGGAAATATATGA
This sequence comes from Salvia miltiorrhiza, assembly GCF_028751815.1. NCBI lineage: Eukaryota > Viridiplantae > Streptophyta > Magnoliopsida > Lamiales > Lamiaceae > Salvia > Salvia miltiorrhiza. The sequence goes on along the minus strand of NC_080387.1, from coordinate 631,701 downwards.
CAAGTACATTCCAAAAAGCTACCGCAAGAAAAAGAAAACTGAATTCTACAACCTAAAGCAAAACAAGATGTCTGTAACAGAGTATGATCGTGTTTTCTGCGACATGTCCCGCTATGCTCCACAACAGGTGGATACTGATGAAAGGATGTCGGAGAAGTTTTGTTCTGGTCTTAGACACGAGATTAAAATGGCACTCGCCAGTCACGGTGATCTTACTTACTCTGAGGCGCTCAGCAGAGCTCTGGATGTCGAGGCAGCTATGCCCGAGGATCGCCCGACACAAACTCAACTCAAGAGCAAATGATCGAGGAAAAAGGTAATAAAAAGGAAACAACAACAATAGATACTACTATGATAGTCAAAATGACAAAAAGACTTGGTAGGAAACATAGTGCCCAAAGGCAGGGGCAAGGACGTCAAAAGAACGTAGTACCTGCTAAGGATAATCAGGGCCAGCTTGGGACACCTCTATAGCCGAGTTTTCCAAGTCATATTATGGTGTATGTTTGGATGGTAATAATACCTGCTTTAAATATAATCAGAAGGGTCATTTTGCTAAAGATTGCCAAGTGAGGCTACAAGGAGAAATGTAAAGATAGAATCAACTCGGGTCAAACTCAACCTTTTAGGATCATTCTAGGCCAACAACTATTATATCCACCACAACTCCCTTAAGTTAGAACCTATGCCGTGCACAAGATTAAACAAGGAAGCAACCAAGGAAACCTGATAAGTATGGATACGCTACTCAGCACGCCTGTTATACTTTTGTTCGACACGAGTACTTCACATTCTTTCATTTCAAGTGCATGCGTCGACACTCTAGAACTCAAACAGGAAAGTGCTAATCAGGATATGAGAATTTCTTCACCAATAGGAGGGGTGACGACAGTTACACACGTTTGCTCGAACTTAGATTTGAACATAAGATCACTTAAGGTTGTAGTGAACAACTTGCATGTTATACCAATATGGGACGTGGACGTAATCCTAGGAATGGATTGGCTAGCAGAGAACTATGCCACGATTTTATGCAAAGAACGAGAGATCTCATTCAAATATCCAGGGAAAGACGCTTTGAGTTTTCACGGAATAAGTATGGGTAGGAACATACCAATCATTTCAGCCCTACAAGCGAGAAAGAAGATGAACAAGAAAGACTGCCGAGCTTTTCTTGTGTACCTAGACGGAGAAGCTGGAACAGAAGGAGCAATCGAAGATGTGAAAGTTGTACGAGAATACAATGACGTTTTTTCCAGATAACTTGCCAGGACTACCACCAAATAGGCAAGTGGAATTTACCATTGACTTGGAACCAGGATCAGCACCAGTTTCAAAAGCACCCTACAGGATGGCTCCAAAGGAATTGGAGGAGCTAAAGATCCAATTACAGGAATTATTGGACCTAGGTTTCATCAGATCTAGTGTATCTCCATGGGGAGCGCCAGTTTTGTTTGTCAAGAAGAAAGACGGCACTTTGAGAATGTGCATCGATTACAGAGAGCTGAATAAGCTAACGCTCAAGAATAAATATCCTTTGCCAAGGATAGACGATTTGTTTGATAAACTCAAGGGCGCGAGCGGGTTTTCAAAAATCGATTTGAAGTCTGGGTATCATCAGTTAAAGGCTACATGAAGATATACCCAAAGCGGCTTTCCGAAAAAGATATGGCCACTATGAGTTTGTAGTTGTGCCTTTCGGATTAACAAATGCGCTAGCTGTATTCATGGACCTCATGAATAGAGTATTACACCCTTACTTAGACAAGTTTGTCTTAGTATTCATAGATGATGTCCTCATCTATTCCAAGAACGAAGAGGAACATCAGGAGCACTTAAGGACTACCTTGCAAACACTAAGGAATGAATGACTTTACGCCAAATTCAGCAAGTGTGAGTTATGGCTTAAAGAAGTTACTTTTTGGGACACATCGTATCATCAGAATGAATCAAAGTAGACCCCGCTAAGGTGGAAGCGGTGCAAGGATGGAGGTCACAAACAACTCCAAATGAGATAAGAAGTTTCTTAGGATTGATTGGCTGGCTACTATCGAAGATTCATTGATGGATTTTCAAAAAAAAATAGCAAGACCAATGACGCAGTTACTTAGGAAATGAATCAAGTATACTTGGACTGATGAAGTGCGAGAGGAGTTTTCAGCAGCTCAAAGACATGTTAACCACTGCACCAGTGCTAGCAGTTCCAGAACCAGACAGGGAATATGTGATCTACACGGATGCGTCGGAAAAAAATGGATTAGGTTGTGTGTTAATGCAAGAGGGAAAGTTGATAGCATATGCATCAACTTAGACCACGTGAACTGAATTATCCAACCCATGATTTAGAATTAGCTGCAGTGGTGCATGCACTGAAAATCTGGAGACATCACCTATACAGAGTTAGGTGTGAGATATTCACCGATCATAAAAGCCTGAAATATTTTTTCAAGTAAAGGGATCTGAACATGAGACAAAGAAGATGGCTCGAACTAATAAAGGATTATGATTGTGGTATTAACTACCACCCAGACAAGGCCAATGTAGTAGCCGATGCATTGAGTCGTAAAGTCTCGTCTAAGTTAGGATACTTTCTCACGAGGGAAGATGAACTCATTAAAAAAAAAAACTTGACAAAATGAGGATAGAAGTGATTAAACCACCTAATACAATAGCGAGTGTTGTTGCGACAATAACCAGTTTGAGAAAAATGGTGGTAGAAACACAAAGGAAGGACGAAAAGATGGAGAAGCTACGAGGAAGAATAAGGATAAGAAGTTTCAAGAATTACAACGACGAATCAGATAATGCTATCTTCTTTGAAGGGAAGATATGCATGTCCATGACAATAAACTTAAGAATAAGATAAAGACATGGCACCCATATACTGTTACCAGAAAGTACTAAGATGTATTAAGATCTAGAAAAATTCTAGTTAGGAGGAATGAAACGAGATGTAACCTCATTTGTTGAAATATGTCTTGCGTGATAGCAAGTGAAGGTTTTACAACATATCATATTGTTACTTTGAGTCTTGGAGCTCATAAAGTCAAGCTTAATGTCGTGTTTGGGACAAACTGAGCCCTTAACGAACCAATGAATTTCGTTGTCGAGATGGATTTTTTTCGAATCCGTCAGACTTAAGCAAAGGTTGTCACGAAAGGGGGCAGTCAATGCCCACATGACTCGAGATTCCTTCGATGAATGAATAAAAGTTTATAACGGCGTTTTAGGCTGACTGCCTACATGCTCGAAATGGTTGGTCTCCTTACAAACTGTTTAAGTTGCCTTAAGAATGCTCTAGAGATATTAGTCATTATAGTTCATCTTAAACGACATAGAAATTACTAATAAGGTATGTTGGGGATGACCGAGCTAAACCGGGGTGAAAGCTGATAACATGTTTTTGCCACTCATTGTGAGACATATAATACCAGTTATAAACCGACTATCGATATGTTGGCAAATGAGGCGTTATACCTGAGGAAATATAGATCACCACCTTGTTGGGATGAAATGGCGAGATGATTGAGATCGTCCGTCAAATCAGAAAAATGAATCAAGGAAACCCAGGATAGATAGAAGTCATATGCTGACAAACGCCGAAAGGACCTACAGTTTGAGGATGGAGAGAAAGTTTTTTTTTCAGAAGGTTTCTCCATCAAGAGGAATCGTTAGATTTGGTGTAAAGGGTAAACCTAAACCCCGTTTTATAGGACCCTATGAGATCCTAGAAAGGGTGGGCCCGGTAGCGTACAGGCTGGCGTTGCCGCCAAGTCTTGAGAATGTGCATAATGTGTTTCATGTGTTGAAGTTAAGGAAATATGTTTATGATCCAAAACACGTGATCCAAGAAGAGATGATCCTTAGCCCAGACTTGAGCTATGAAGAGAGGCCAGAGGCCATTCTAGATCGAAAAGTGCAACAACTCAGGAATAAGGCAATCACATCAGTGAAAGTCTTATGGCGACACCACGGACAAGAGGAAGCCACGTGGGAGCTTGAAGATAAGATGTAGGAGAAATACCCCGAACTATTTTAGAAGAGATATGCAAATTTCGGGACGAAATTTTTGTTAAGAGGGGTAGTATGTAGTAACCCGCTCTCTTAATTATATTTAAGATTAGTAATGCGATAATTAATTATTGCATCTTTCAGTGATGAAACCCAATGTTGATCTATGTTTGTTTTCGACTTATGATTTTGAGTTATATAAAACTTAAAGCAGAGTTATTATTTTATTTCGCGTGAGAAACCGCGATAAGGATTATTGAACAATCAATAATTTTTATTCCAAGTTCATAACTGACTTAGCAAAGTCATGTTATTTAGTAGAAATATTTTTTATATTATTAGTTGTTATTATTTTTGTACTTGTTTAAGTCGTGAATTTATTCCCGCTTGTGAGGAGAATTAAATCTTCGGATTTAATTTAGATATTAGATGAGCAAACGAATTTAAATCTACATATTTAATTTAGAATTATTTTTTACAGTCTATCGATATTAATATCAAGCAGATACACCATCACACGTTACATATTACAGTTATAAAAATTCTTTTCTATACTCCTATTACACACCGGCTGCATCATCAAAGGTGAATGAGTAAAAGAAAGAAGAAAAGAAATAGGAGAAAGAAAGGAAATAGGGAGGAAATAGGAGAAGAAACAAAAGAGAGAGGAGGCGTGCGTGTGTAAAGCAGCAACAGCTCTGCCACAGCCGCCCAACTCTACCAATCCCCTTCTCCCTACACCCTACCCCTATTCCTTAGCAGCTGCCAGCCGCCCCACTTCACCAATCTGTTAGTCAAAGGTTCTACAATTTTTTTTTTAGTTTGGCAGCAACTCTTTCCATTTTTGCTGCTTGCAGCAACATTCCCTTTTGTCAACATTTGCTGCCACTACACCCTACCACCTACTTAGCACAATCAAGTCCAAGCAACCCTTTGCCTTCTCTTAGTCTCAAACCTCCAGCCAGCAATCTCACTTCATTCTCCCCCATTCCACACTAAGGACTTTTGAGAGAGAAACGGGAGAATCCATTGCTGCTGCAAGACTTCAAATAAGGTAAGCCCTGACTTCAATCTCCTCCACCTGCTTCCATGATTCCACCTTCATTTGTTAAGAAAAACAATACATAATTCTATTTCAGTTTGTCTCCACGAGAATCAATAGCAACACAGCAGCCACCCAACAGTTTGAACATATCCAAGGTATTTCACTATCCCAAGTATTCAATCCAGTTCGCATTCATTACAAAACATGGCTAGTTTCGATTAATAAATGACCATAAGCATGTTAAACTTAGCAAAGTTACATGTTCTCTAAGGGATAACATCACTAGAATTAAGGACTAATAGAAAATAGAGGGAGACGAGAACTCAGCTTTTAGAGAAGGCGGGGCTACTGCCCTGTTTGTTCGGACCGAAGGACGTCGAGTGGGCGGCAACTCGCGGGGACAGCAACGTCGGCGGCGTCGAGCGGTGAAAGGCAGACGACTCCCGACCTCGGCGATGGCTCTCGCCGATTCTGGATTTCAGCAGCGGCGGAGTACCCTTCGCCCGAATCCAGCAGCAGCGTGGCGTCAGACCTCGGGGAATCGACGGAGGCGGCGAGAAACGCAACGGCTGCGGCAAGATTGAGAGTGGGCTGAGGACCAGAGCTCGACCTCTGCCTCGGGTGTGTGTGTGCGTGTTCCCGGAGCTTCCAGAAGGGAGAAGAGGTGAGGAATGGCGCCGGACTCAGGCTCTACACCGGCGGTGATTTCCGATTTGGGAGAAGGAACGACCGCGGCTCATCGAAAGTTCAGGGGCGGCGGCGGTGATTTCCGATTTGGGAGAATTAGGTCCCAAATTTTTGGGTGGCCTTCCTAAATCTGAGATACAGCAGCAGAAGCTCGGCCGGCACGGTCTTGCCGGAGCCGTTCGCGGCGGAACCGGCTGGAGACGGAGCGAGAGAGAGAGAAAGGGAGAGAGAGGCGTTCTGATTTTTTTTTTTTGAGAAAGAGGAGTTTCGAGAGGAGAGAGTGAGATGGACGAGAGGCGCCGCCCTCGGCCAGGTGCGGCCGCGCCGGAGTCGCGGCGGCGGAAGCCTCGGCAGATTGAGATTTGGAGAATTGAGAGGAGAGTGCTGAGCGTGATTGGAGATGAGAGAGAGGCCGATTTTGTGGGAGTATGGGAGTTGGGCCAATTTTTGGGCCTTGTATTATTTTTCCTTTGGGCCTCCCCTAATTTATTTCTATTGGGCCTCATCTATTTTACTTGGGCTATTTCATTTTATTCTTCCTTCGAGCTGCTTATTTATTTCATTTGGGCCCAGAGTTATTTAATAGTTTGGGCTGGTAGTTATTACATATTTGAGCTTATTATTTAGTTGATGGGCTGTCATGACTTTTAATTAAGGCCCACTTCTACGTATTTAATTATTTGGCTACCTTATGTTTGGGCCTTTTAATTATTGGATTATTTATATAAGCCCGATTCATGATCAGTCCTTAATAATCGATTAATTGGACTCAGATAGTTTTAATTACAGATTTCGTATTACGTAATTATTAAGCGATTAATTCGATTGAGCTATTTCCTTTTAATCGATTACAGAGCGAGATCTATTATAATTATCAAGTGGGATAAGAACACTCTAGATAAGCGGATTCATTATAGTTATTATCCGACCTCATGCGACGAGTCTCATTTAAGTTATTTAATTTATTTAATCCGAGAGTTAGGATTAATAGTAAAATTTCCCGGAGTAATAAGTCGGAATAAAGAATCATACATAAGAAGTCATGCATAGTTATTTTATACATTCTCATTCATTTGAGAATTATCATCGAGTTAAAGTCTTATATTATATTCTCGCAATAAAGGTCAGGCGCGAGAGTAAAAGCTATTCAGGAGTAACTAAGCTATAGCAAAGGTTTGCTTATCAGGTGGGCATTTCTTTCATATATATCAAATGAGTTTCATATTACAGTTGAACAAGTTATTTCATGACAAAATCTATGAATTGAAGTTATTTCAAGTATTGTCTTGCCATAAAATGTTTCAATTTCAGTATGATATCTATCTGATGTGGCTTTGCCAAGTTATGTAATCGAATTCGGGTCCTGAGCAGTTGATAGCTATCCTGCCAGGGCTAGTGTACACCAGTGATCGTGAGTCATCGAGCGGGTTGGCCGGTCAAGTGTCCGTGAGAGGTGGCCACCTCTCCGGCACACAGCTTCAGATATGATAGATTATAAGAGAACTTAGACTGATCAGTCGAACTTTAAGAATCACAAAAGAATTTAGTAAGCTTGGGCCTATTTCACGAAAACTCCCTTGCTGTACTGTTTATGATGGCATGACAATTTACAGTTTTGAAGCATGTATTTTTGTACTTAGGCATACGTGCCCACTGAGTACTTTTGTACTCAGCCCTGCATGTATTTCTAAATGTGCAGGTTGAGCAGGCGATGGAATGGATCGGTGTTGAGCGGATTTTCCTTTTCATGGTTATGTAATGAAACCTTGAGTATGCATCTCCATATGCATAACTCACACGTTTTTCCGCTGCAAATACTCTGACTTATTTATCATTTCTACTTGAACTTATTACTACTTTATCTTGATTAACTTTCATTTGAAGTCTAGTCGTTATGGTAGGCTCGTTTGTAAATTACCCAAGCGATTATATATATATATATATATATATATATATATATATATATATATATATCACTAGTTTGTTGTTGTTAATGTTGGTTACTTAGCAAATCCCTTAAATTTCTGTTTCTTATTGTTCACCCCAAGTCATAACCCCGGTTAACCCGTCATTGGGATATTGGGCTGTGACATTTATTTCTTTATTTTTTATATATTTTCTTTTTGTTTCTTTTCAGTATTTTTTTTTTCTTTTTAGCATTTTTTTACTGTTTTTCTTTTGCATTTTTTTATTTTATTTTACTGTTTTTCTTTTGCATTTTTTTTTATATATTTAGGGTTTTTTTCTTTTCAGTATTTTCTTTATTTTTCGTTAGCTTTTTTATTTACTATTTTTATTTTGCATTTTTTTATATATTTTCATGAAAAAATGTAATACTTTTAAAATATTACATTTCTTCATATCAATAATTACTTTTTTTTACGACAATACTTACTTGAGCAAATAACTAAAACTATAAGTTTTCGTGAGTAAAATTAACAATTATTGTTAACAAATGTTTCAAAATTATTATATTTGTTTATGATAATTGTTACTTTTATTTATTAGAACTTGTACTTTTAATTATTTGATTAAGTAATTATTATAATAAAAAAAGTATTGATTGATATAAAGAAAAATAATTATTACTATGAACAAAGGTAACGTTTTTGAAACATTACATTTCTTCACATTAATGTTTATTTTTATTCATAAGAACTTTTACTTTTTGTATTCAGGGTTTAGAAGTTAAATACTTATATTAAAATAAGTGTACATTTGTGCGAACAAATGTATACCTTATGATAATTAAATGTAATATTTCTATTAGGATTCATGATTTAGCGTTCAGGATTTTAGGGTTTAGTATTCAGGGTGGTTTTAGGATTTAGTGTTCAGGGTTTAGAGTTTAGAAAATATAATACTTTATATTGAATGAAGGTAAATACTTATATTAGCACAATTATACATTTGTGCTAACAAATGTAGACTTTATACTTATTAAAAGCAAATATTCCTATTAGGGTTTAGGATTTAGTGTTCAAGGTTTAGTGTTCAGGGTTTAGGGTTTAGATAATACTTCATATTGAATGAAGGTAAATACTTATATTAACATAAGTATACATTTGTGCTAACAAATGTATATTTTATACTTATTAAAAGTTAATATTCCTATTAGGGTTTAGAATTTAGTGTTCAAGGTTTAGTGTACAGGGTTTAGGGTTTAGATAATACTTTATATTGAACGAAAGTAAATACTTAAGTATACATTTGTGAGAAGAAATGTATATCTTATGCTAATTAAATGTAAATATTCCTATTATGGTTCATGATTTAGTGTTCAAGGTTTTAGGGTTTAGAGTTCAGAGTTTAGGGTTTAGTTTTCAAGGTTTAGGGTTTAGAAAATAAAATATTTTATATTAAATGAAGGTAAATACTTATATTATGTCACAGCCCGGCCTAAGCTAGTGAATAGTTAAGTCGGGAAAAGTGTGACTGAAAACAAAGTAAGAAAATGAAAAAGAAAATAGATCTCATAAAAATTACTAACCTGCTTAAACAATAATTTACCAAAATATTTGGAAATCATAAAGGATCTTTTTTCTAAAACTCAAAAGCAGACAACTCGCAATACATAACGACAAGTTGTCTAAGTATCGAGTGACATAATTCTGTAAGCTATTAGTTTGAAATCTTTGCAACACATCAATAAAGTAAAACGCACTAAGCGTTGCAGCGGAATAGCTTAAGTGGATTACATGTATGAAGACATGAAATCCTGAGCCTAATTTAGTACTTATATATCAAAAGCTTTGCTCTGCTGACATCCATCTGCATCACAGCTTAACCTGCACATTTAGAAAACATATGCAGGGCTGAGTACCTAAAAGGTACTCAATGGTCACATGCCGAAATAACTTGAAAGATTGCTCTTAGAGTTATAAATTGAACTTGTCATCTCAAGCATCACACAGGAGTTTTATTTAAATAACCTGTGCATGCAAAACTGTAAAACTTCCCTGTAATTATCATAAACTTCGCATGCGTCTGCAGACATACTTCTTTGTACTCTACCATATCTGCAATGATAACTGTGTGCCAAGAAGGTGGCCACCTTCTACGGTCACTGACCGGCCGATACGCTAAACCGGCTCACGGTCCTAGACCGGCTGATACACTAAACCAGCTCACGGACCTAGACCGGCCGATACGCTGAACCGGCTCACGGTCCTAGGCCGGCCGATATGCTAGATCGGCTCACGGTCCCTTGTGTACACTAATCCTGTCTAACATCTGGATAGAACATGATCCGAATTCGATTAACTTCTGGTGCCAGATAGGTATCATACAAGCTCATAAAAGTTTTGGCAAGTCAATAACTTTGATATAACCTTACTCATGTAAACATCATTAAATAGTGTGCACTTCACATTTGAGTTTAGAAAGCCCACCTGATCGTGGTCTGACGACACAAGTAACTCTGAACTAATGCTTTACTTCTTTTCCCTTGTATTTGACCTTCAGTATAAATACTGACTAATAAATAATGAGAACATGATATGAAATTTATTTAGACAATACTTATGTTGGTTTTAAGGTGATGGTTCTATTGAAAATTATGGTATGAAGACTAGTTGATATTTGGCAAACTTACCAATAAATACTAACGTGAACTTAAACTGCGATAATTATAACTGCGGTGTTAACATAACATTGCTCACACTTATGTCCCACTTTGTGTCCCACTTTCAATTTTATTTATTTTCTTATATATTTTTTCTTCAATTTCAACTTTATATGCTTTAGTTTAATTTTGTGATTATTAACTAGGGTTTATTCCATCAATCTAGGGTATATAATTATTTTTTATCATTTAATTTCACTTTTATTAGTTAATAATAGGTTAAAAAATTCAAAGTCATGGTATATACTTTTTAAAAATTTTAATTTTTTAAAATAAAAATTAAATATAATTCATAGTATCATAATAAATTTTATTTTTATAAAAAATATTTTTAAAATAATAAATATAAGAATGGGACACAGTGGCACACATAAAATTGTGGGACACTGAATCTCATCCCGCTCACACTTATTTAATAAGCGATTATTAACATAGAAATAACATAAATTCTCTTTTTTCTTTTCTTTAAAGAATCTGATTTCGAAATAATCTAGTGTCTAATTTATGCATAAGTACATAAGGTAATAGCATAAATTAGTTAAAATAATTCTACATATCTGGGCCATTTAATAAATCAAACAAATTATTAGCTAATAATCCTTTATTTAAGATTATTAAGCTCAAATTAAAATACTATTGAATCCAATTAAATAAATTAAGGACCCAACTTAACAAATTAATTCCATAATCTCATGTACTCCTAAGGCCCAACACAATTTATTATTACTAATCCCTTTGAGATTAATAGGCCCAAGTACCAGCTTAAACCCAATTACTAGTTTGAGCCCAATTAACCATTTTCAGATTTAAATAAATTAAAATTAATAACCTTCTTTAAAACATAAAACAAGTTAATCTCTCTCTATTTTCTATTTCTTCCCCACGCAGACATCTCTCCCTCTCTTCGCTCCCTCTCTCGGCCGCCTCTCTCTCCCCCCCTTCTCCGGCGAGCGTCGCCGGCTCGCGCCGCTTCCGGCGCGGCGAGGCTGACGCATCTTCTCCCCTTCCGCTTTCTTCCCTCTCCTTCCTACATTTAATTCCCAAATTCTAAAATCAATTCAACCTAGGGTTTTCAATCTTCCCCATCAATTTTACTCCTCTGGAGAATCCCGGCGAATAACGTCGCCGCCGCCCCAGCTCGTCGGATTTCCGCTCCTCCGTCGTTCTCCCTGCCTCAGGTAAGTCCCCTATCTCTCTTCTTCTCTCTATATCCTCCCTCTCAGTCTCTCTCACTCTGCCCCTCTCGATCTCTCTCTCTGCCCTGTTCGCGGCGGCCGCCGTGAGCCGTGGCTGCGTAGCAGCGCCGGCGCCGCCCTTACTCCTCTTTTCTTCCTCGTTTGCTCTGCCTCCCCCTTGTCTCTCTCCTCTATCTCTATGTCTCTATCTCTCTGTTGCCAGCCACTGTGGGCCGCCGTAGCGCGGGCAGCACCGGCGGTCATCGCCATCAGCTGCGCCCCGCCGTGGTGGCTCGCGGCTGCCGCTGCTACCGTCCCTGTTCTTCTTTCCCTTTTATCCATCTAATTCTCAGATTTTTACTTCCTCAAACTAATAAGTCTCAAACTATTTTCCATTTCAGGAATCGATGATTCAAGGGATCTCCAGTTCGTCTACTGCTCAAGATCCAATTTTTATATGTTACTATAAACCTATTTTCCTTTATTGCTTATTGTAAAACTGAGATTTTGATGGTGAGGAAACAATACTGTATCGTTACTATGCTTATGTGTAGCTATGTCTTTTCTGCTGCTCTTGATTGTTCCTTTTATACACAAGGAATTGATTGAATTGTATACAAGAAAACTACCTGCTTTGCTTGATGCTGCTATAAACTGCTGGGGATTGTAAATGATCGTGGTTGAGTCGTAATTATTTGGTCAAGTAATAGTCGTAATTACTTTTCATCACAATAATAATTATTTTGAATAATGTAGAAATAGATAAAATAAAGAAAAAATAACAAAGTCATTATTCAAGTAATCATTATTATAAGAAAAAGTAACTATTGAAATGATGGAAAATAATGCTTCAAAAATATTATTATGTCATTAATTATTTTGGAATAGTGTAAAAATAAATAAAATACGAACAAAATAAAATAAAACATTGTAAAAAAATAATAAAAATAATCTAAAGCAGTATATATATATATATATATATATATATATATATATATATATAGGGTCACACTCCGCAAAGAAACGTTCTTAGGCTTAGAATTAAGAAGGAATCTGGAGCGTCTGTTTCATCTCATCCAACGCTCAAGATTTAATCCCGTTCAAGAGTTTTGCAATTCCAAAATATATGGCCGTCAGATCATGTTGATCGAATGGACTGAAATTCTTCTCATTTCTAACAATATATAGCTTTCTCAAATGAACCTTCCCCTATATATATATATATATATATATATATATATATATATATATATATATACATATTCTTTTCGATTACCTTTGAGTGGTAAACAATCCTGGTTTGACTGTCATAGGAGGTTCTTAAACTCGCCGGAAAGTTAACGACCGTTTAATTCGGTCGTTAGTTAACGACCAAAATTTCGGCCGTTGGTTTTTCTCAATCGTCGTCCACCGGCTGGACCTCAACCAAAACAACGACAGAATAAAATGGTTGCTAATATTAAAAAACGGTCGTTGAAATTTAACGACCGAAAATTTTCGGTTGTTGATTGCCGTAGGAACGAAGAAAACGACGACTCGAAAAAAGGGTCGTTAATTCGGTCGTTAAAAGTTTAACAACCGAAACGACCGAATTTTCGGTCGTTAGAAGCGCGTTTTCTGGTAGTGTCTTAGACTCACAAATAAATATGTTTTCATCACGATAAGCACAATAATGGTTAGAATGACTTAGTTTGTTGTTAGTTCTTGAAGTACCAGAAGGTGATATCCTCACAAACAGAAGGATGCACTAAGCATCAAGCTACCTTTTGACTTTCAATTGGTAGAAACAAAGCGATTGTTGGAATCTCGAGCGAAGGACCGAAGCAAATAGTATGTATGATAAAGTTTTCAACTAACTGTCAAAGTATGATCCACATCTGGTGGACACTAATGAAAAATGCATAAGGATTTTCCCTTGTATTATTTATATGAATTGGTCGCACCTTAATTCCAACAAATGTATATTTTATACTTATTAAAAGTAACTATTGTCTTAATAAAAAGTAATTATACATATGAATAAATGTAATATTTCAAAATTAGTATTATTTTCTCAAAAAATGTTATTTTTACTCACGAAAACTTGAAATTTTAATTATTTGGTCAAGTAATTATAGTCGTAATTACTTTTCATCATAATAATAATTATTTTGAATAACGTAGAAATAGATAAAATAAAGAAAAAAAAATATCAAGTTATTATTCAAGTAATCAGTGTTGTAAGAAAAAGTAACTATTGAAATGATGAAAAGTAATGCTTCAAAAATATTACTTTTCTTTATGTCAATAATTACTTTGGAATAGTGTAAAAATAAATAAAATACAAACAAAATAAAATAAAAAAACATTGTAAAAAAATAAAAAATAATAAAAATAAACTAAGGCAGTATATATATATATATATATATATATATATATATATATATATATATATTAAAAAAAAAACGTAAGCATACAATGAATTTTGAAACCCTTTCCCTTTGGGATAAAGCAAACAAGGTTGTCATAATATTGCACCACACTACACTTTTGAATTTTTTACCAAAATCAATAATATAAATGTTTGATACGGGTCAGGTTGGATCCGATCCATCTGACCGTCAAATAAAATTGAATAGATATATATTAGTACAAAATCTTTATATATATAAGGGATTATAGCCAAAAAATACACGAACTTTGATAAAAGTTGCAATTTTCACCTGAACTTTCAAATTGGCCAAAATATACCTGAACTTATATTTTTTGTTGTAAATTTCACCTCGACGGAGTTCAATCATTGCAAGTTCAGGTGAAATTTACAACAAAAAATATAAGTTCAGGTATATTTTGGCTAATTTGAAAGTTCAGGTGAAAATTGCAATTTTTATCAAAGTTCGTGTATTTTTTGGCTATAATCCCTATATATAAAAAGCAAAGTAAATGTAAATAAATTCAATTGAAAGGATATAATTGGAATTGAGAGAAAAAAAAATACACCCACTACTCTAATTATGTAACTAACTGCCGAAAATTTTCATCTAAAAAAAAACTGCCGATTTTTTTTTAATGCCATATTAAACATATACCATATTAACACATTTATCACAACAACAAAAACTGCCACATGCATGTGATTTTATATACTTATTATTTATTTTTATTTTTTTTGTAGAGAAACCATATTTCTCTCATTTTAAAACTTTTGTTTCACAAATTTTTTCTTAAAAAAATAGAAGAGTGAATAATTGATTTTTAAAATAGGATTAATAAATAGTTGTTAATGTATTACTTAAAAAATAAAAGTTGTCAAGAAAAAAAATCAAATTATTTTGTTACTTATAGTTTCAATTTATTATATTTTCTCTTCATTGCACATTTTTTTTTCTATTTTTGTTATGCAATATTTAATTATATATCTAAAACAAAAGATAATGAATAACATTTAATTTGATACATGAAATGTATAAATCAATTTAAAATGAACAAGTTATGACAGTTTAAAATTTGTATCTATAATTTTTATTTTATTTTTAAATTCTTTTATTTATTTTTCTCGAAAGTTGAGAATACTGACACGATTAAACATCTTTTTTATTTATTTTTTATTTTTTTCCATTGTTTCCTTACGAAATTTTAATCATAGTATGTAGTCATATTTATTTTACATTGAAAATTTGTTAATAGGATACAATGTCACTATTATAAGAAGATAATATTATATATCACCATGTATGTCAATAAGGAAACCATAAAGTTGTCAAAGTGAAATAAAGAATGTTATGTATAAATTATTTACATAAATTTTTTCTTCTAAAAATATGCTATCAGATTATAATTTTTGTAATTTTAATTAATTTTCAATATTTATTTCATCATCAAATGAATGAAAACTAAATAATCCTATTTTTATTTAATCAAAAGTTGTAAGAGATAAAGAAAATCATACGTGTTTCAATTTATTCAAAAATTTTGTTGCTTTCTAATTATGACATTTTTTTTTATTAATATAAGTATTTTTTTTATATCCATAGAATTATCTTTATAGGTATTAAATGAAGTTCGGATATATTTACGTGTCTATTAATATTTCAAAAATAATGTATTGAGATATGGTATATTAAGGACCATTATGCCTAATAGCAACTATTTTCATCAATTAAATTGTGAAGATCTTTGGTGAAGCTCCACTGAATAAATTTTTGGTTTAGAGTTTGAATCTTGTAGGTTGAATTTTTTTTTTTATGTTTTTTTATTTAGAATTTTTCACAATAAATTCATAATTTACATACTGAATTCATATACAACTTATTTTTATATGATAAATCTGGTTTCATTTGTATTAGTATAGAAACTCCCTATATACGTGATATTATGTCTATATATAGACACATGTTATATTTTTGTATGAATTGCCTAGGTTATGGAGTATTAAAATATTGGATCACTTTGCAAGTAATAAATTTTGTATCAAATTTTAATTTTATTAGTTTATATTAATATTATAAAGCATATATATGCACAATTTACGCGATGAGGATGAATTTGAGCGCTTAGATATATTCAGACATGACTTCAGTGATACATAAAGATAAAATTGCATATTTGAGGCTAAAGGGGAATCAGAATAGAAGTGAAAAGCAAATATTTATGTTTAAAAGATTTCTATTTCAACTACAGAGATACAAATTTGAAATACATGGCAACCAACGAATTTGCCCTTCTCAAATATTATTATTTGGACTTCGAAACCAAGCTAAATGGACCTTGGTATTATATTTCAACAATAGGCTTCAAAATAATTCTAGATTTAACCTCAATTTTTTTTTCCGTATATTAAAAAAAATCGAAGATGATTTAAAAAAAACCGAAATACAAGAAAAAAGGGCTTGGGGGAAATAATCCTAGATTTGTTCCATTTACATATTTTTTTTTTCCAATATTAAAAAAAATAGTTCGAAGATGAATTAAAAAAAACGAAATACAAGAAAAAGTTGCTTGGGGAATTTGAACCTGAGACCTCAATAATATGTGAGTGATACTTTGTCACCTTGTCCGATAGTGTCAACCGCATTAGTTATTCGTTAGAAATAAAAATAAAATGAATGATACGATGGGACATCGATCGAAAAAATAAGTAACATATACTTGGATTAAATGTATTATAATAACATATACTTGAAGACAATGTATTATAATACGATGAATTTATAATTAATTGAAATAAATTAGTGATCTTGAAAGAAAAAAAAATTGTGAATACGATGGGAATTTTCTTGGAAAACTATATAACATATACTTGAAAACAATGTATTACTATAATATAGTATTGATGTCGATTTGATAATAAAAAAAATGAACTACTATACTGTAATAATGAAGTCGAAATAATTATACTCAATGAAATAAAGTTGAATTAAAGTAGTGAAGTAAAAAACTATATAACATATACTTGAAGTTTATGTATTATAAAATAGTATTGAAGTCGAAATAATTAAACTCAACGTTCATGAAGTTGAATTAATTAATTGAAATAAATTAGTGAAATTGAAAGCAAAAATAAAGTATACTCGATCCTACGTAGAGATTTTGCTCGCGAAACTATTTAACATATACTTGAATGAGAAACAATGTATTATAGTAAAGTATTAAACGCGATATGCCAATAAGACAATGAACTGTTATAGTGTATGTAACGAAGTCGATATAATTATTCATTATGAAATAAATATTTATTAATTAATCAAAGTAAATTAGTGAATATAATATAAAAATAAATACAATAAAGTGAAATTATTCATACGATTGAAAATCGCTCGCGAAACTATTTAACATATACTTGAATGAGAAACAATGTATCACAATAAAGTATTAAACGCGATATGCCAATAAAACAATGAACTGCTATAATGTATGTAACGACGTCGATATAATTATTCGTTATGAAATAAATATTTATTAATTAATCGAAGTAAATTAGTGAATATAATATAAAAATAAATACAATAAAGTGAAATGATTCATACAATTGGAATCGCTCGCGAAACTATTTAACATTTACTTGAATGAAAAACAATGTATCGTTCACATGTAATCTTGGCAAGGTGGCAAAGTATCATTCACATGTAATGGAGTGATCACTAATTTCTTAACAACAAAATACCGCAACTAACACGGTGTAATTGTAGCATATATAGCAATCGAGTATTGTATCCACATGGACAAATAAACGAAATAACTCTATCTATTCTATAAACAAAATCTAAATTAAACCCTAATATGGATAGATATATATATTAGTGGATTTTGTTTTGATTTTGCAAAGAAATAAATTTGGAAAAAAAAAACCCTAGGAAGGCCAATTTTGTTTTGATATATTAGTATCTAATTTCAAGGATTTTGAAAATCTTCGAAAATTTTATACAAAATTCGTTTAAGCATTTATACAAATAGTTGGCGTACATTGTTTTGGTGGATGAATTGAAGATGAGAGGGGCCGAGATTTTACATTGTTTTGTGAAGATTTGATTTTTGATTAGTCATGTCAAATAAATCATAAATATAGGAGTGGTGAATATCTAATTTTAAGGATGATAAAAATCATTCAAAATGTTATACAAAATTCGATCAGACTTTTTAACAAACATCTAGCGTGCATTCAAGCTCTTTAATTTAATAAACTTACTTAAGAATTTTAAATTTAAGTAAAAAATAAAAAGATTACTTAATTATTTACAAGTATTAATATTACTAACTTATTAGTGGAAAAAAAATCATAATTTTTGAAAAAATAAAAATAAAATTTCCAAGGAAAAATAAAAATCATAAATATAATTTTGGAAAACTAAAAAAATAAGGAAACAAAAATAAAACAAAAAATAAGGAAACAAAAAAAAACCAAAAATAAGGAAACAAAACAACCTCTTTTTCGGATGTTATCAAAACCGAAAACACAAAGCACCAAATTGAGTATATTTCAAATTTTCACACAAACCAAAAATCGGCTCATTCTCTACCAAGCCAAAAAACCGGGTTTTAAGTGAGTGTCCAATTATCACTACCCTTGTATTAATTGCCTTTATTAAATAATCATCATCACACAATTAATAGAGCCGAAAACGAAGTGGAGTAGTATTTTAGAACCCTAAAACAAGCAGGCGCAGCGGTTGAGTTCCCCAAAAAGGCGGGTGTTAGAGTTGTCCGATGTTGGCGAAAGAAAACGAGATGCGCAAGCAAGGTGATTCTGATTGCAGTTCCGATTCTGGGAGCGGAGCACAAGCTATGACGCTAGCACTGAAACCGAAACACCCGCCGTCGTCGTCGTCTAAGGTATTTAGCGACGAAGACTCAATAACGCTGTTAAAGAGTCTCGCCGTTTTCTGGGCTAGTGGTAGAAATAATAAGTGGGCAGACTTCCACCGGATTGTCAAGGACAAACTTTCCAAGCCAGATTTTACGCGCGTTCAAATATCTGAGAAGGTCCGAAGTTTGAACAAAAAGTATAAGACTAACTGGCAAAGAGGTCGCGTCCCCGACAACCCTCATGAATTGGTTGTGTATGAGTTGTCCAAGCCGTTGTGGGAAGATGAGATGAATCAAGAAAGTGGTAAGGTGTGGGAAGATGAGATGAATCAAGAAAGTGGTAAGGGGATGAAGAAGAATAAAAAGAGGAAACGCGAGAGAAATCCAACATTGGATGAATTTCGGTCTTCCTATCCAAATTTATATGCGTCGTTCAATATGTTTGGATTTCCCAAAATTGCCCGGAAAAGATGTGTATTGCTTGGGAGAGAGAAGGCACAAAAGCTTGAAAATGAGTGGAAGCAACTCACTGAAGAATTGCATTGTTTAGAGGGTAAAAGGCTTGCCCTCTCAACGAAACCAACAGGTATATATATTCATTTATTAATTTCACATGATTTTCTCCAGTATATGTATTCATCTTCTAATATTTCTTATTTTTAATTATGTTTAGGCGACAATTCAGAGGAAGGTTAAGGTACGGTGGAGAATCTATCCTTGCTACTTGTATATTTAATTCAATATATGGTTTTAGTTCAAGTTTTATTATATGTGTTCATGACATGAATATTGAGATCTCATGCTATTAAAACCTAGCTAGCTCAGAGGGTCACAAAAGTAATATCCTCTCAATATATGAAAAATAGAAGAAAAAAAGGAAACAAAAACCGATCGATCATTATAAAGCCCTCACTGAGTTATAGGGTCTCATGGTTATATATGAGTTGATTATAAAGTTGGTTTGTTTATGTGACAATATATCTTAATCGCATGCTGATAGTATAAGTTATGATATTCTATCTATTTTTGTTTTTGTAGTGAGGAGTAGAAGCGGAGGCTGCTGTTGAAAATAACTACAAAGTCAAGAATAACAGCATCCAAAAGTCAGAAATTGCAGTAGCCAAATCTCCATGTATCAGTCAAATATTAACCAAGGATCCCTTAATCATAGGGATCCTGGTATGACTTTAGAGGAATGTAATACATTATAAAGGGTGATTGTATTCTTCAGAAAACATAAGCAATACAACAACAAGAAATACAATTACAATCTTTAGCTTCTCTTTCTCTATGCATTATGATAATTCCATGTTTTAACATGGTATCAGAGCAGGTTCAATTCTAGGAACTCAGAAACAAATCATCATCGTTCATAATCCCAAACCAAAACCTTTCTTAGCCAATTCACCAATTCACCAAATCAAGGCAGCCTCTGTTCTTCATTTCCTGGAAAAAAAAAAATGCCAGGAGAGATTGAAACCATAAACCAAACAGATTCAAATAACCCAAATCCAAACAGAATCCACAGAATGGGTCGAAGAGACCCAAATCCAATCAACTGCAATGAAGAAGGGATTAATAAGCACCGAAAACTGATCGGAAATCACCGATTATTTCAGTTCCTCCCTGGATTAGATGGGAGATACGACAAACTTTGTCGGGACATTCTCAAGAAAGTTCTCGTTCCCACAGTCGAGTCGGCGTTCTCAAAAGTGAGAAGGGAGGCCGCCCGACTACAAAACTTACAGCCGGCAACCAACCGCTCCGACATTGACGTCTCATCATCGAGAGGGGTCGGAGCCGGACTCGCCGCCACCCACCGCCCTACTCAGCGGCCTGAGGTCCGACCGCCACACACCGCCGCCGGTCCAGGCAACGCCACCAACCACCACAATCCCACACAGCACGATCAACTAACCCCCAAATCTCGCATAAATCCCAGATATCTTCACATAGCAGAGGCAAGGCAGGATCACCGAGGCCGTCACGCTCAAAAACGCCCCGACCAGCGACATCAGATACCCGAAGAAGGGCACGGTCAACGCCACGAAGATGGTGCTCCCCACCAGCAGCGTCCTGATCAGCAGCAGACCGAATCGGCGGCGTTGGCCGCGAGGGCAGCGGCGGTGGCTATGGAGCGGTCGCCGGAGTCTGGGCAGATTGGAGGAGGCCGAATTGAGGAGATTGGCGTGAATGGAGAAGGGCCGAATGAAAGAGGCGGAACTTCTAAGAATTCAGGTATAGGGTTTGGTGTTTTTACACCAAACCCTCCTAATTTCGCATATTTACACAAAATACCCCATACCTTGCCCATAAGTCCCTCAGATTCTGGAGTTTTACAAATACCACCCCTGGGTTATTCTGAATTGCAAAAAGAGCCCCACTTTATGCAAACTACCCCCCTGGATTTCCATAAATTACAAAACCACCCCAAACCTCTACATAATACTAAAAACACCTCTCAATTATGTAGAAATTCCCTAAATACTTCCGCTGCATATCAAACCTCTTGTGATAATAGGGATAGAGGTAAAGGGTGGATTTTTGATTGTGGAGCCACTGATACAATGACTTTTGATAAAACTGATATTATTAAGTCATCAACATCACATCGTACGCATGTTCAGACTGCAAATGGTGATTTGACTCGTGTTAAAGGAGCCGGAACTATAGAAATTTCCCCTACTTTACGTCTCTCAAATTGTCTTTATGTCCCGTCTCTTTCACACAAACTCTTATCTATTAGCCATGTTACTAAAGAGCTCAATTGTACCATGCTTATGCATCCTCACTTCTGTTTACTTCAGGATATCAGAACGGGGAAGATTATTGGGCGTGGCACTGAGCGGGATGGATTGTACTATGTGGATGAGATAGCTCAACAAGGCAAGGTGATGCTGGCTCACGGAACTGCTGACCGGGAAGCCTGGCTTTGGCACCGTCGGTTAGGGCATCCATCCACGGGTTACCTTAAACTTTTATTCCCTAACATTATGCAAAATAATACTTTGTCTTGTGAAACTTGTGTTTTGGCTAAAAGTCATCGACAACCTTTTAAACCCAGTGATACTCAAGTCGATTCTATTTTTTCTTTAGTTCACTCTGATGTTTGGGGTCCTTCACCTGTTGCCGGGGGTCAAGGGTTTAAATATTTTCTGCTTTTTGTTGATGATTGCACTAGAATGACATGGACATATTTTCTCAAAAATAAATCTCAAGTTTTTGATAAATTTACTCATTTTTTCGCCATGGTGCAAAATCAATTCCAGAAAAATATCCAAGTCCTTAGAACTGATAACGGGGGTGAATTTGTCAATCATAACATGCAGAACTTTTGTCAACAAAAAGGGATAATTCATCAAACCACTTGTCCCCATACCCCTGAACAAAACGGTGTTGCCGAACGAAAGAATAGAATCTTGCTTGAAATGACCCGAGCTATGATGATTGAGTCTAAGGTACCCAGCCATTTTTGGCCCGAAGCTGTCGCAACCTCAGTTTACCTTATAAACCGCCTTCCCACTAGAACACTCAAACTTCAAACCCCATTACAAAAATTATCCACTTTGGCTAATATACCCACTGCCCTTACGCTGCAACCACGAATCTTTGGTTGTTCCGTATTCGTTCATGTTCCCAAACATGAGCGGACAAAACTCTCTCCGTGCGCTATCAAGTGTGTGTTTGTGGGCTATGGGGTCAATCAAAAAGGGTATAGATGTTACAACCCTCAAAACCGTCAAATTGTGACCACTATGAACTGTGACTTTCTCGAAACGGAGTATTTTTACAGTAACCACCCTAACAGTCAGGGGGAGAGTGAAAGTGAGAATAAGAGTGAGATCGACTTGTTAAGTTGGTTACCAATGCCAGTCCCGGAAGCAGATCCAACAGAAAAAGTTAACCTAACCACCGAGCATGTTTCATCCACTCCAGAACAATCTAGTCCGCTGCATGAGCCTATATCTTCTCCGCCACTGATATCTGAGGTAAGATCTTCTGAACCTACTATTGTGGCTTCTGATTCTGCTGATAATATTTCTCAAGTCATTGAAGAAGAACAGGAGGATAATACAGTAGATGGAGATACTGGGAGATATGTGCTACCACCCAGGAGTAATCGGGGTGTACCTCCTAAACGGTATACCCCAGAGAAAATTGTGAGGAATTCGCGATACTCAATTGGGAATATCGCCAAGGGAAACTTGTCCAAAAATGCCACAGCCTATGAAGCGGCCTTATATGATGAGGAGATTCCACAAACAGCAGAGCAAGCCCTGAAGATCGAGCATTGGAGAAATGCTATGAAGAAGGAGATAGGAGCCCTAAACCGGAATCACACATGGGAGAAGTGTCGGTTGCCAAAAGGGAAGAAAACTGTAGGATGCAGATGGGTTTTCACAATCAAACGAAAACCCGATGGATCTATTGAGCGATACAAAGCTCGGCTGGTTGCAAAAGGCTACACACAAACATATGGGATCGACTATGCAGAAACTTTCTCGCCTGTGGCAAAGATGAACACTGTCAGGGTGCTCCTCTCCATTGCTGCAAACAAGGATTGGGATCTTCATCAGTTTGATGTTACAAATGCCTTTCTTCATGGTGAGCTTGAAGAAGAACGGGAGGTATACATGGATGCACCCCAAGGTTTTTCAGATGAGTTCGAGGAAGGGAAGGTATGCAGATTGAAAAAAACTTTATATGGACTCAAACAGTCTCCCAGAGCTTGGTTTGGAAGATTCACCACAGCTATGAAGAAGTTCGGGTACCAGCAAAGCAATTCAGACCACACCTTATTCTTGAAGAAACGAGGTGATCTTATTTCTTGCTTAGTCATTTACGTTGATGACATGATCATAACAGGGGATGACTTAGAAGAAATCCAGAAGTTGAAAGCAAATCTTTTCAAGGAGTTCGAAATGAAGGACCTTGGGAGACTAAAGTACTTCCTCGGGATCGAAGTACTCAGATCGAGGAACGGGATTTTTATCAATCAGAAGAAGTATACTCTTGACCTTCTTGCAGAAACTGGGATGCTAGATTGCAAGCCAGCTGAGACGCCTATGGCTGTCAATCATGGGCTACAGATTGTGAAGGGAGCTGAATTGGCGGATCGAGGAAAATATCAACGTTTGGTAGGGAAACTTATATATCTTTCCCATACTCGGCCTGATATTGCATATGCTGTTGGAGTTGTGAGTCAGTTTATGCACCAACCACAAGCTGACCATATGGAAGCAGCACTCAGAATTGTGAGATACTTGAAAGGAACCTTTGATTATGGAGTACTGTTCAGGAAGACTGGACATCTCGAGATACAAGCCTACACTGATGCTGACTGGGCTGGAAACCCAGTTGACAGGAAATCAACAGCAGGATACTTTGCCTTCATTGGAGGGAATCTTGTATCATGGAGAAGCAAGAAACAAAAGGTAGTGGCACTCTCAAGTGCAGAAGCAGAATTCAGGGGAATCAAGAGTGGGCTGACTGAAGTTCTTTGGTTGAGAAGGCTACTAATGGAGTTAAGTCTTCATCCAACAAAAACATGCCAAATGTTCTGTGACAACAAAGCCGCCATCAGCATATCTGAAAATCCGGTGCAACATGATAGAACCAAACATGTTGAAGTTGATAGGCACTTCATCAAAGAGAAGATCGAAGGAGGGATCGTGACCCTACCCTTTGTCAGATCCGAAGATCAACTCGCTGACATCTTAACCAAAGCTGTGAACTCCAAGAGTTTTTCAGAAGTTCTTGGCAAGTTGAATATCGGGAATCCCGTTACTCAACTTGAGGGGGAGTGTTGAAAATAACTA
The DNA here is from genome assembly GCF_028751815.1 of Salvia miltiorrhiza. Classification (NCBI taxonomy): domain Eukaryota; kingdom Viridiplantae; phylum Streptophyta; class Magnoliopsida; order Lamiales; family Lamiaceae; genus Salvia; species Salvia miltiorrhiza. Next base: position 607,059 of record NC_080387.1, on the reverse strand, counting down.
CAAAGTCAAGAATAACAGCATCCAAAAGTCAGAAATTGCAGTAGCCAAATCTCCATGTATCAGTCAAATATTAACCAAGGATCCCTTAATCATAGGGATCCTGGTATGACTTTAGAGGAATGTAATACATTATAAAGGGTGATTGTATTCTTCAGAAAACATAAGCAATACAACAACAAGAAATACAATTACAATCTTTAGCTTCTCTTTCTCTATGCATTATGATAATTCCATGTTTTAACAGCTGCGAAAAAGAAGACTGAGAAGATGAAGTTATTTGATTTTGCAAGTTAATATATAGAACTTGGGTTAATTGATTTTAGTTCTTGGTGATACTGATTTTATTACACTTTTTATGCAACTTTTTTGGTAAACTTTGATGAACGATTCTATAGAGTAGGAATGGTGCATTTTCTGTCAATTCTTGCATATTTTTTATTTTTGTTCAATTGATCTCTTCCTTTTTTTGAAAAGTTTGGATCTGTATGACTTTACAGTGAAATGTTTAAATCAATCTTTTGAATTATGATGGTCGAGTATGTATATAGTTCTTAGATTTTGATGAATTCTTGGTCTGTTAATGTGTTAGACAAACATTCACATTCGGTGCTTTTAATTTTATTTGATAACATACATCATGATGTCTGTTGTATTAATATTTTTTGTATGATTATAATTAATATGGTGTGCGTTTATGTGTTGTAAGAATTAGAAGCAAGATATAATTAGGTAGTTAGAAGCAAGATTGCATTGATATAGTATCCCAATAGCATCAATACAAGCCCATCTGCACAGGGACGCCGGTCTGCGGCAGCCATTCTCCGGCGGCGAGGAAGTGGCCGACGGTGAATTTGGCAGCTTCAGCGGCGGTAATGACCTTGAAACGCTTGAATTCCTTGGTGCGGCGATTGGTATTGGCTCCGGGGCCGGTGTTTCCGTGCTCATACATGGTGCAGGTGTGGTGGTTGGTGGAGCCGTCCCAAATCTTCCAGCCCTCGGGCCTGATGAAGTCCCCGAGAGTGCTCTGCATGACGACGGTGAGCGCCTCGGGCTTCCAGGGGCGGCCGAGGAAGGTGGGGATCTGGAACCTGACCGGCCACAGATAGTCGTCGGGGACGATGGAGCAGTGGTGGAGGACGAGGCCGTTGCTGCCGCGCTTGATCTCCCTGCCGTCGGCAGTGACAGTGTTAAACTGGTTGGGGAGGGGCTTCCTGACGATGATCTGGCTGTCCTGGATGACGCAGTCGCCCTTGCCGAAGATGAAGTCCACGGTGCCGTAGATGCGGCAGTTGCGGTAGAACTGCTTCAGGTTCTGGTAGTACAGAGTGTCCTGCGACCCCTCGAAGCTGCAGTCGAACAACGCCGTCTTGTCCCCCTGCGACCGGAACGCCACCGCTTGGTGCCCCTGCGGCCCGGCCTCGTTGCGGAAGCTCATTCCCCGCGCAATGAATCCGGAGGCCTCGTTTGCTGCCATCAGCAATCATATTTTCCAATTAATCATCAATCCACAACACTATATATATATATATGTTTTCATTACCGAATGTAGCGGTGTGCATTGTTCCGATGTTCATGATGCCGTAGTTCTTGCTGCCCGTCACAATGGTCTTGGCAATGCCGTCTCCGTAGATGAAGACATTAGGCTTCTTCTTGTCCACGATGACCTGCTCGTTGTAGACGCCGGCCTTGACGTGGATGACGAATCTGCCCTTGAATTTGGGCGGGTAAGCATTGAGAGCTTCGCTGATGGTCTTGAACTTGCCGCTGCCGTCCTTGGCCACCACCACATCGGGCACCAGCTGCCCGCCGGAATGCTTGGCCAGAAGCTTCCGCTCCGCCGCCCCAAACCAGTAGGGGAAGCCCTCTTCCAGCGCCAGCAGGCGCCGCTGGCTCAATGTGGAGCCGGCATTAGGGAGCTTGACGTTGAAGAGCTTGAGCATCTCCGACAGCTCGGCCATGATGTTGACGGCGTTGTGCGTCAGCTGCGTGGCGTTCACCATCCCGCTCTGCACGGCGGCCTTGTACTCGGGGTTCTCGATCTGGTCCGTGCAGGTCGTCTGGAACGCGTAAACAGCGGTCATCCAGCTCAGCAGCTCGTGCTGCCGCTCATGAAGATCACCGGCGCCGCCTTCCGCCGCCGAGATGGACGCCTGGAGCATGTCCACGGCGTAGTCCAGGAGATGCTTGCAGTCCTCCACCGCCACGTGGTTGTACTTGTCCTTGTCCTTGTCCACGGAGATTTTGCCGGTGGCGGCCAGCGCGTTGTTCACCTCCTTGAGCGCCGCCTCCACCACGGCGCGGACGTAGTCATTGGCCGTGGCGGAAGCGTTCTTGGCAATGGATTGGAGGGTGGCCTCGCAGGCTTCCTTGTAATCGGTTGGGCCGCAAATGGAGGTGACCATCTTCATCGACGGCAACTTGAAGTTCTTGGCTTCTTGGGCTTCATCGCCGTTGCTTTTTATTACCACCACTACTCCGATCACCACTCCCACCACCAGCAACAGCGACACTATAGGAACCGCAATCTTGGCTGCGCCCATTGATATATTTATTTATTTTTCTTATTTTAAATTTTTTTTAATTTTTTTTTTTTTGCTTCACTTTGATTTCCTCCCTACTGTATATTTTTCTAAAATTTTACTGAAACCTGGTAATTAGGTTTCAGGGAAGGGAGGGTTCAAGTGAAGAACGGGGGGGAAAAAAAAAAGGAAACTTTAACCAGATGAACTGGTTTGGAAGGGGCGAGATAAAATGTGTTGAAACTTTCATATTTATAGAGTTTGGACAAATGGCTAAACGCAATTTTAGCGAAAAGAAATGGTTTAGGAGAAACCATTATTTGAGTAATGAATTATGTCTACAAATTGGAAAGATTAATGGCGGGCCTCTAGCTACCATCAAAATTAGTGGCATGCATGCATGCATGAGATCTAATTCTCATATTCACAATTATAATCACCAACTCATTACCTATTTTTGAAACAATCCACTACTACAAATTCGCTAATAGATACTGGGCATTGGCCGATGTTGTAAGCTAGGAAAGATTGTCGTTCTAGGCATCAGAAAAAATATTGATATCCAATTTAACATAATTTTAAATAGTATCAAATTGTCACTTATACAAACAAATACCATCTCGAACACATGCGCATGTGTTGGCCTAGCAGTAGATAGTTCATGTCTAAGATATAAGATTCTGGGTTCGAGTCCTCTATCGTGTAGGCTTTAAAATTTATTTATTTACTTATATAATTTATCAAAAAAAAATCTCGCACACTGGAAAAGTAAGTACATGTGTAGATATTGTATCATAGAATAAAACTGTAAAGAACAATATGCCAAGAATGGTTACCCAATTCATTAATTGATAATATATTATATCATCGAATATATTAAAACATTATATAATATAATATATTAAAACAGTAAACTAAGAATGGTTACCCAGAAACCTACATATGGAAGCACTATAATTTAAAAAATTCAAAATTAAAGACTAAAATTAATGATAGAAACAAATTCGCAGTTAAAAAAGCGGTGTTAACGATGTGACGAGACCGATATTTGGCCCCTATACCTAAACCTGCGACCTTTGGTCAAATCCCACAAACATTTGTAAATTAATCTTTAATAAATTATTAGAACTAGAAACAAAAAAAACAAAAAAAAAATATATTAGAACAAAACACAGAACTGATGCAAATGAGGAGGTCAAGCAGAGCTGAGTAGCTAGAAGCAGGGACGGAGCCAGGAATTAAGTTTGGGGGGCTGAAATTGTTCGGGGGTCGCCCCCGAGAAATTTTTTTTGGGCATTCTGTATATTTAAGGTATTTTTTTTTATTAAAATACGAGCATAATACTAATAATAACGAACAATATTTTCATAGATTATATAGTTTCAATATATCACAAAACTTTTTTTGGACATTCCGTATATTTAACACATTTTTTATTAAAAGGCAAGCATAATCTTTATATATATAAAAAGCAAAGTAATGTAAACAAATTCAATTAGAAGGGTATAATTGGAATTTGAATGACAAATTATAAAACTAATTCAGCAAAAATCGTGGACTTATGGAAACCACATCAATTTTTTTTTTTCTTTCTTAATGATATACTATTATAAAAAGCAAAGTAATGTAAACAAATTCAATTAGAAGGGTATAATTGGAATTTGAATGACAAATTATAAAACTAATTCAGCAAAAATCGTGGACTTATGGAAACCACATCTTCAATTTTTTTTTTCTTTCTTAATGATATACTATTGGTATCAAATTGTGTTTTTAACTTTTTAGGATTATTATATCTCTAAACAAACTTAATCAATAACTTGAATTATAATGTTAAAAATATAAATATAAATATAAAATAAATAATTATATCAACTAAATAAATGTTATTTTATTTTATTTATATTTTGCGGGATTTCATCTTGAATTATAGATGCATCTTAAATGAAAGAATGTGGAAAATCATTTAATTTACTATGTATTGAATCTGAAATAAATAAATAAATAAATAAATTCAACAAAATAAATGTTTTCTATATTATTTTACTTATGATATTTTGATTATTATATTATGCATTAGATTTATTTAATGTATAAAATTTATTAATAAAACAAAATTACAAAATATAGTTTAGTTTTTTATAATAATGTATCTATATATGGTTCTTATTTTATTTTACATTATTATTTTAAATATATAATCTGTGTGCATTGCATAAGTGTTATATTAATATATATTAATACAATATTATTGAATTGAATTTGTTATGATTCAACATATTATTTGAATGAAATAACTTTTTATTTTTTTATTTTTCCTTATATATATATATATATATATATATATATACACACACTATATATATATATATATATATATATATTACTTGATTTGACTATTAATTATAATTTTGTATTTGAAAGTAGTTTTTAATATGGCTTATATCATTAGCAACTTATTATATAAGTGATACTATATCTATATATAAACAAATATTATATTTTTGCATAAATTACGTTGGTTATATTAAAATATTAGATCAAGTTGCAAATAATAAATTTGATATTAAAAGTAAATTTTTTAGATTATACTGATAATTACTCTCTACGCCCACAAAAACAGTCTATTTTTGTCATTTAAGGACGTCCACAAAAATTAGTCTCAATATATTTTTCGAAAGTTTGCATCATATGATAGATCCGATGGATCTTTTTCTTCACTCACAATATAATTAATTATCATTTTTCTTTTTCTTGGAGTATTTTTTATGAACGAAGAAAATATAAATATATATACAATTTATGCGAATCTAAGATTACAATCACCGCGCATAGCGTGGGAGATACACTAGTAATAATAATAACAAATAACAAGTTCATAGATTATATATTTTCTATATATTACAAATTAGTTTCAATACATTATAATTTTTTTCAGCATTTCATACATATTAGGCATTTTTTATTAAAAGACAAGTATAATAGTAATAATAACAAACAATATTTCATAGATTATATAGTTTTAAATAACAGAATTATCCTTAAATTAAGTATATATGAAAGAATATAATAACCAAATACTCTTTTATAAAATAAATTATTTTATAATAGGTATAAACATATATCTATAAAAAAATTTTAAAAAACTCAAAATTTGTGAGGGGGCTCTAGCCCCCCCCCCCCAGCCCCCCTGGCTCCGTCCCTGGCTAGAAGAGAATTCGTGGATGGATAGGTGTGAGGATAAGGGTGAGCGTCTTTATTAACGAAATGAAAGACCCAATAAAGAAAACGTACGTATGTATCAGAGCAGGTCGAAGGCCCAGAGGAGAATGATGACATGAGATTTGGATCGAGGAGGACACCCGAATGTTTCAGATCTGAAGATGAAGACAAAAACCTTTAGAGCTTCTATTTTGTTGATCGAGCTAGAATCGATCTCAAGCTCGGTTCGAGTTCGGCTCACGTGATAATCGATAATATCGAATTCAAGCTGGAGCTCAAGTTGTAACAGATTTCTAGAACCGTAGTAATTTTGTAGTTTTTAGTTTGGAGAAACTAATATAAAAATGTAAGCTTGGAACCAGATTAGGAAAAATTAGAAAAGAATAGAGATAGGTAAGAATCTATACCTATTATAAAAGAGCCTTGTTTTACAAAATTTGATTTGCCTATTATGTCCCTATTTTTTAATTTATTTAAGGGCAATAATGTAATATCATTTTATTTATAAAAGAGCCTTGTTTTACAAAATTTGATTTGCCTATTATGTCCCTATTTTTTAATTTATTTAAGGGCAATAATGTAATATCATTTTATTATGATTATTATTATTATTATAGAAGAAGCCCACACTAATCACAATTCTTTGTATTCTTAAGCGATATGATTATTATCATTATTATAGAAGAAGTCCACACTAATCACAATTCTTTGTATTCTTAAGCGATGCTAATAAATATATTTAAAGAGTATTTATAAATAATAGCTACGGATGGCTCTATCCTCGCCGCGTTCTGATGTTTGTCATCCTCCATTGCCGGTGATAATTGAATCTGTGAGTGTATCGAGTCGTGCCTGCCCTCCATTCTCCGTTGCCGGCAATTATTAGTATGTCCGGTTCTTTGTAGTGTTGAAAATAAGCATGGCGATTATGCAAGAGTCCGACGGCAAGTCGTAAAAAACGATGTGCATGGTTTCCGTATATTTCGCATGATTTTTGGTGATCAAACTCGAATGTTTGTCGAGGGGTTACATATGAATGTGCCGTCATATAAGAAATTATGTGCGCTTCCAGTTTGTGCTTTTCTCAGAATTCTTTAAGGTTCACAATTCTGTAATTGTATTCTTAAGCGATATATATTAGTCACAATTCTTTGTATTCTTATTATTCCTACACTAATCATAATTCTTTAATTCTATTCTTAAGCGATATATATTAGTCACAATTCTTTGTATTAATTATATGTTTGTTCAAGTACATAACCGACCTTATTATTGTAGATGCAGATTTAGCAAGACCACCTTCCATTAATACTGCTCG